>NC_056728.1:372518224-372819701 GCF_019279795.1 Protopterus annectens | reverse complement strand
GAATACTACAACTATAAAATAGTATGTGCTGAAGAGTTTGTCATTTATACTTCTTTCATAACACCTATGGTTTCAGAAATATGAACATTTGTTTGAAATATGAGGACATAATTTGATTCTGTCAAAAGGCTTAAGTTCTGGCCATTGAAAGCTAAGGTGCAAACTTCCTGAGCTCAATTGGAGTGAATGAGTTAATTAACGCATGATTACTCTAAATTAAAATCTTCGGGAGGCCATAAGCTCAAATAGCAACACTCTCAAAGTTGCACAAAACAAATAAAAAAATACACACACGTTTGCAGGGGGCATGCAATCATTTAGCCACTGTATGGGGCAGGCTTTACTCTCCCACTGCCTACATAGACTAACTTTTGGATCCTACAAATACAGAAAAAGGGGACAGAATGAATATATAAACAAAAAACACCTTTTCCCTCTTTTCCAAGTCCCAAAAATGACAAACATTGCCTCCTAAACAACCACTTATATATACTAACTCTGTGATTCAGGAAACAAGACATTCCCTTCACAAAACCTATTTGTCCTCAATATTTTCACTGGCTATGTACCTGATTCTTGGCAAATTGCCACAGTGGTTCCACTATGCAAGGGTGGTTCACCACAGAGCCAGATAATTGCAAGCCTGTAAGTTTCATCAGTATCATTTGTAAGGTCATTTATTTATATTTATTTGACATTTGTTGACTGGGATAGTCCGACTGGGAAAAAGCCCTTTTTTCAGAAGAGGCCCGGGGAGAAAAGCTCCAGATTACAGCAAATTATCATGTATCATAGCAGATCTCATAAAGAATGATATAAGGAACTTTCTAAACCGGTCTGGCTTTGTTAGAGGTAGTTCCCCTCTACTCAATCTAATTAATTTGCTCAGTAAGGCCACTGAAACTATAGCTATTGGCCACAGCATCCACAATTCATATCTGAACCTGGCTAATGGCTTCAATGCAATTCTCATTGGAGGTATTATTAACAAACTTACACAATGTAACATTAATCATTAGAGAATGGACGACCTGTACATTGCACCCTGATTAGACAATGAACATTCTCCAGCAGGGTGTTAAGATAATGCCTGCTAAAAAAATGAGTCCATTGCTTCACAGCAGCATATCAAGCTGCCATGGAGCTCAGACAAAAAAAAAAAAAAAAGGTTGCCATTATTTTATGCTGGCTAAGTAGCACTTTTACTGTTTAACGAATGTAAAATAAAATAGAAAAGAAAATTAAAATAAAAAAAAACTGTGTATGTATGTGTTTATGTCTCTGTGAGGGATTATATGAATGTATGACAATGACAGAGATTGACTTGGCCATTATCTTACACTTGCTAAGCAGCACTTTTCCTGTTTTACTAGCGTAAAAAAATAAATGAAACCAAAAACAGTGTGTGTGTGTGTGTGTGTGTGTGTGTGTGTGTGTGTGTGTGTGTGTGTGTGTGTGTGTGAGTTTATGTTTCTGTCTGCGTGTGTAAGTGAATGTGTGCATAAAAGCAGAAGAGACAATGGGCCGGATTCATGATGGCTTGCACGGAGTCTACGAGTAGAGTAAGACTCCATGCAGCCATCATGTCCAACGAGCGATCCTGGAACAGCCTGTAGGGGCGTGTAAGAGAGCTCCTAAAATGTCTCCTACACGGACAGGGCTGGGATATGCAAATTCCCTCACTTGCAGCCAAAAAGGCATGCAAATGAGGTAAATTTGCGATCCAGGAAGCACAAACCTGTCCGAGTAGGAGACGTGTTAGCTGCAGAAATGTACTCAGTTGACAACTGAGTACCGTTCTGCAAATAGCACAATGGAGCCTTGTCAGCTCCAAATAAAGGTTGCATATGGTTGAGGAAGCATGCCAATGGCCAAATATACGGCCATTGCAAAGTTTCCCAGATGCAAAATTAAAATAAAAATAATTTTTTTTTCGGCAATTTCCGATGTTTAAGCGTAGCGCAGCGCCTCACAAACGGGGTGCTCTATAAAAATCATAAAATAAGACAATAAAAGCCACAAACATGGAGTTTATGAAAATTGTTAAATGACAATGTAAGGGAATGGCAGGCTGAAGACAACATGGCCATTGAGCAGGGGTTGCTAAGGGAAGAAGCCCAGTCTAAGACATGTAACCAAGCATTAGTAGGCAATCCTATGTAAATGAGTGTTAGGATAGTGAATCACACTTTTACATAGCAAATAAGCACAGTCAGTGGAGTGTAGGAGTAGGATATGGGGAGGAACAGAGTAGGAGATAGGTGACATCACAAGGGAGGTATGTATGAAAGTAGTGATGCTCATTGGAGCACAGTGGCATGTGTTAGCTGTCAGCTAGACATCATGGAAAGAGGTGTGTCAACAGGTATGCCAGGGAAAGCCAAGAAATGGAAGGTGTATACTGTGAATAACACCAAAGTTTCTTGCTGATCGGGTATGCGCGTGTGTGCGCGCCTGTAAACTCGAGTAAGACAGAGTGCGCGTGTGGAACCATGAGTGAGCGCATTTAAGCTGGAGTAAGCATGTATAAGGCTGTTGGAAGACCTGTAAGCGTGTTTGCACTGGTGTGCGCATGTTTTAACCCGAATAAGCAAGTTTTAGTCCATCTAAGCATATATGCTCCTGTGTGAGCTGCTGTGAGTGTGTTTCCGCTTGTATGCGCGTCGCTCCCCTGAGGAAACAGAAAGGAAAAAGGAAGCACAACAAATAGTAGGAAGTTACCAGGGAATACTAGTAGAGCTAGCAGGTGCAAACAATCAGAATCAGGCAATTACACAGGCAGAACACTAGCCCAGCCCAGCACTTAAAACTCTGCAAACAACAGTGCAGTTTGTTTCTCTCAAGAGACACTGCAACACTGGAGTAAGCTACTAGAAGTGAAAACTGAAAAAACTACACTCAGACAAAAAATGCTAGGGGCTGCCATTGCTGTTATAAGGCGACATATGCAACATGCTGAGGGTGGTGACAATGCAAATGCTGCCGGACAACCCACAGTGAGGAGACGGAGAAGAGTGTACAGGCCCAGGGTCACCTACCAGGGGTTACATGAGCTGGAGATAGTGGAGCACTATAGAGTGGACAGAGACCTCCTGCAGCAAATTGTTGAGCTGTGCAGGCCATGCCTCACACACAGAACCAACAGAGGGGAACCCATCCCAGTGGAAACCAAGGTATGTGTTGACTAAGAATACTAGCAACAGGTACCTTTCAGAGACCAACTGGTGATATGATGGGGATATCACAGGCATCAGCATCCAGGGTACTGCACCAGTTCCTGGATGCCATGTCAGCACATGTCGGTGATCATGTATATTTCCCCAATTCTCGTGAGGTATTGGCCAGCAATATGCGTCTCTTCCAGCAAATAGCAGAATACCCTGAGGTAGTGGGTGCAATAGACTGCACGCATATACGCATCAAAGCACCAGCCGGTGAGCGGGGTAGGGCCTACATTAACCGCAAGGGCTTCCCCTCCATCAACTGCCAGGTTGTGTGTGATGCCCAGGGCATAATAATGAATGGGTGTGCTGGCTGCCCTGGAAGTTACCATGATTCCCATATCTGGCATCTGACGCAGCTGTATCAGATATTTGCCAATGGGGACATCCCGCATGGTCACTTAGTGGGGGATGCTGGCTATGCACTGGAGCCATGGCTGATGACACCCATCAGAAACGCACACACACCTGAACAGGAACGCCATAATGAGGCACATGCACAAACACGAAATGTAATCGAGCGTGCGTTTGGGTTGCTCAAGTCACGGTTCCGGTGCCTGGACACATCTGGTGGAGCCTTGCAATACTCACCAACTACATGTACCCAAATTGTCATGGTGTGTGCTATGCTACATAATATGATTCTGCGAAAACAGCTGCAGCAGGACCAGCATAGGCCTGGGCCAAACAGCCCCCCACCAGTGCCAAGGCCATAACAGGCAGAGCGTGACTCGGAGGAGGAACAACCTGAGCCTGCCCCAGTAGGCAGAAGGAGGCATGCCCAGTATGCCTTGGCCTTGACAAAGAGGCAATGCATAGCACATACACTGGCTCAGTAGGAACCCTGGAAATGATATCTCTCTCTGACTCGCACATATAGTAAAGGGGATGCCTAACTTGACACTCCCTGTTTCCAAACATGTATAGGGAGTGCAGTATGTGTATCTGACATAGGCAGCCCTGCAGCACCACCTGAGGCATGATTGCCATGTGTTAAGCAATGTAAGGTAGTGCTAAACAGCATTTACCACCATGTAGTATATGCAAACTTGATGACCTTGAGTATCATCCTACCCTCGCCAAACACGAGGCCACAATATGAAGACAAGATGATCAATTACAACAATTGGCTTAAGTATTGGTGTCAGTGAAAGGGGATACAATGCTTGTCAGCCTGGGATGACATGCTCAACAAGACATGATGCTTTGCTAGGGATGGATTTCACCTATCACCTGTGGCCTTTTGGATACTGCCAAAGGCTCTTGTCACCCCCATAGTGCCTTTTTTAGGTAAGGCTCAAAACACAAACCTACCTCCATAGGTATCACAAGGGATAAGAAACCATAAGTAATGCTACTCAATGCCAGAAGTCTAAACTGCAAGATGCACGCACTCCAAACTCTCCTCAGCATGGAGAATGTTGATATCTGTGCAGTAACAGAAACCTGGTTCAAGGCTCCCAAGAGCACCCTAGCATTAACAGGTTACACCTCATACTATGCCTTACAGCTGCAAAATATGGAACAAACTACAAAAGGAGGGTGAGTATCAATATTTTTCAAAGATACCCACACCCCTAGGTTGGTTGCACAGCATGAAGCATCGGAGACTATCCATGTGCAACTAACAGTGGCTAAAACCACCTTCCAGTCCATAGCCTACTACAGACCACCCTCCTAAACCCAGGAACCACACTTGGCCGACTGGAGAACACATGAAAATATGAAGGTCTCCCCAAACACCATTATATTGGGCGACTTCAACTACCCAGACATAGACTGGGAGCATTACCCTAGCCCCAACACCCTAGCCCAAAGGTTCCCAGAATTTATAAACCAAAATGCTGTGGAACAACTTGCTACCACTCCCACAACAGGGGAACACATACTGGACCTGATCATCACCAACATGGGGACTCTATGCCCAAGACCAGAAGTGTATCCCTCACTGGTAAGATCAGACCAGAGAGTAATCTCACTGGATATTCACATCCCGATCCCAGCCCATAGCCAGAAAAACACAGTGAAAATTATTCACTAAAGCAAACGTCACACTCCTCAAAACTGAGGTGGAATCCTTCACAGCCCCTGTGCCTGTGGAAAATATGTCCCAGACCTCATAACCCTTTATAAATGCATTCTATGAGCACCTTCAGGAATGCATGGATCATGCAATCCCAAATAAAACCAAGACCCAATCCTCCAAAGCTAGGCATCCTGTCCGGTGGACCCCAGCCATAAACAGACCATACAATACAAGGAGGAAGCTACTATATGATAGATCAAAATCCCAAAAAGGGAAGGCATCTCTGATCAGTATTATTGAAAAACTACGGCCACACATAAGATCGTGTAAGGCCATCTTTGAGATACAAATTGTACAGGACACCAAGGATAATCACAAGGCATTCTTTACTTATGGTAGGAACCTGTGTGGGAATCTCCAGATATGCTTAGAAGTAGTCCAAAATGACAAACAATACGCCAAACTCACAGACATTGCCAACATCTGAGCTGACAGGTTCAGTGCAAACTTATCCCCCCCTCCCCACCAAAAGGGCAAATATCTATCCCAGCAGAGTGCTGGCCCCCTGACATCACAGATGCTCAGGTAACAGCCAGCCTCTCCAAAGTAAAACACACAGCATCAATGGGACCAGACGGTGTCCTGGGCTGTGTCCAACATGAACCCCAAGAAGAACTGAACACAAACATAAAACCACTGTTCAGTCTCCGCCTTACCACAGGATATATACCCAAAGAGCAGTGTACAGCAACAGTGGTCCCTCTCCACAAAGGTGGTGCCTCAATGGATACTGCAAACTATCACCCCAGAAGCCTGACTAGCTTGGTCTGCAAAGCTATGGAAAGGATCATCATGGTCCTCAGAAATAAACATATTGGGGACCTACAGACACTGGATCCTACCCAGTTTGGCTTTGTTAAGGGCAGAGCCTGCCTCTTAAACCTGGTTGAGTCATTTGAAACAGTCACCAAGGCCATTGACGAGGGGAAGGTGGTCCACACAGCCTACCTGGACCTCACAAAAGCCTTCCATACAGTACCCTATTTGGTCATCATAGATAAGATCACCAGCTTCAATATAAACCCCTATGTCACTAGATGGGTTGCAAACTGGCTCAAGGACAGAACCCACATGGTCAGAAATGCTGGAACCATGTCAGACCCCAAACCAGCTACAAGTGGCATCCCACAAGGCTCAGTCCTGGGACCTCCCTTGTTTGGTATATATTTCTCAGAGATACAGGCCAACACAGAAGGACTGTTGGTGAACAAGTTTGCAGATGACTGCAAACTGGGTGCCATAATCAACCCTCCAGCTGACACAAGCATCCTACAAAAGGGCCTCATAGAAACAGACAACTGGTGCCAGAGCCATGTCCTCAAGCTAAATGCAAAACAGTGTATAGTCTTCCCCTTTGTCAAAAACTAAGTGCCCACAAATTACCACATAGGTGGTAACCCATTAAGTATGGAAGAAGTGATAAGGGACCTGGGGACCCAAGCTGATAGCAATCTCTCATTCGATAACCACATGGCCAAAGTGTTTAGAAAAACATTTCATATAGCCCACCTAATCATGATGGTATTCACATCTACAACAGGGGAGGTCATCGTGCCTCTTAACTCATCCCTCATCAGGCCCATAATGGAGTACAATACCCCTTGTGGGATGTACCTTATCAGACACCTGCAGCAGCCGGAAAGACCACAAAAGTACCTCACCAGGAGGATCAAAGGGCTCAAACACATGCCATTCGCTGCCCGGTTAAAGAAACTGCAGCTCCACTCAGTGGCATACCGCCTGCCCAGAGGCAATCTGTGTCTGATGTATAAAGCCATGTCCAACCTGGAATCAATGGACATGCTGCACATCGGAAAATCAGAATCCCATCAAGCTACACGCTCAAGAGACCTGAACCTCAGGACTGAAATAAATAGGACATGCTGGAGTGACAGATTCATAACCCAGAGGCTCCCCCCACTCTTGAGTAAACCCCCACTCCAGGTTAGCCAGAGTCCCTCATTGACTTTCTTCAAGAGGAATCTTGATGAGTGGATGGGAGATTGTAGGTTTACCCTGGGTATCACTTCTATGTCACTGTTAGACAGAGGCACAGTTTACTAACCTTGAAAAATGTCATGGCAAACTCCACTTAAAATGTGTGTTGAAAGCCAAACACACTCTGGCTAGGATTATAAATGTCCTAGGGTAATAGCCTAGTATGAACCTATGAACATAATCACACACACCAACTAGTACAACTGTGGTCAATGTGGAGTAATGTTTGGCAATGTCCACCCAAGTTGGTGAATACACAGCAATGTCAGACAAACCTGGTTTAAGTAGGCCATAGCTGAACAAAATGCAACATGCTCATAGTTGCCCAACTGGCCCTTAACCAGTCTGGTCTGCTTAGTATGAACATTTAAAGCAGTGATGGGACTCAAACCCATGATACTGTACACCATAGTGAAAGTACTGAACCACTACACCATGACAGTATTGAAGTGGTCAGCCAGTATGGGAGAATGTTGCCAAGTCTTTGCAAACTATCACATGGAAACCCTGCAGGCACAGCATAATCCCTGTTGAGTTATGACACAAAGGAGTCTGGCAGTAAGAACACAACATGACTTCCAACACACAAAGTATAAATGTCAATATTGGTCATGTTCACACAGAACCGGAAATGTAGTGGACTCCAGATCACAACATATGGAAAGGTCACACTGGGCATGCTCACACACTTGGATAAATGAGACATATGTCAGGCAACAAACCATGGAATGCCTGAACTGGGCATGCTCACACACTTAGGCCATGTCTTAGTATAGCAGTCTGTCACACATATCTGGCAGTTGTATGTGTTAAGCCAGGAACCTCCCACGATCCAGCAATCCGCCCTGTGCACACAGTTAAATGACAACAGACACATATATTAATATACTGGAACCCTGTCATGATCAAACATGTTACGCAGATACACAAGTTGTTCATAGAAACTGGGAAAGCTACGACAATAAAGACCTGCAAACAGTAGCAGCAACAAATATTGTGCATCCCGAACATAAACATAGGTGCAGAGGTCAATACTAGGCTGTCTGCCCTAGGGAATTCATAAGCCTAGGCAGAGTGTATTTGGTGTCCACCTCCCCAGAAGAGTAGCCTACTGTGCCTCTGTAATGTAGGTCACAGAAGGCACCCTTTAAGGCTAGTTTGCTGTGCCTCTGTCAATCAGGGACACAGTGGAGATCCCAGGGGTGAATTTGCAATTACCCATCCATGCGGCTGTATTTAGCTGGAAGAGAGTTGGCAAGGGGCTATGTCTAACTTTAATTGGGATTCAATTTCAGAGTGAGGGGAACCTCTGGGTAATGAATCTGTCCCTGCAGCATGTCCTATTTAATTTTGTGCTGAGGTTTAAGTAACTTGGAGTGTGTAGCTCTAAGGGTCTTGGATGTTATGAGGTGGAGCATGTCCATTACTTCTGGGTTTGAAATGGCTGCATACGTCAGGCATAGATCACCTCTGAGTAGGCGTTAAGCAACTAAGTAGAGCTGGAGATCCTTTAGTTGAGCTGCATAGGACATCTGTGTGTAGCCCATGATCCTCTTGGAGAGGTACTGTTGTGTTCACTGTAGTTGCTGCAGGTGTTGGGTAAGGTACACCCCAAAAGGGGCATTGTAGTCAAACATGGGCCTGATGAGTGACTAGTAGAGGGCCACAATGACCTCCCATGATCTACATGCAAACACCCATGTGATAAGGAGGGCTATATGAAGGTCTTTGCAATGACTCTGTCAATGTGATTAGCAAAGGAGAGGTTATTATCTATGTGGGTCTGTGGGATATTGCTCTGTTATGTAGTAGCTTCCTCCTTCTGTTGTACAGCTTATATATGGTTGGGGTCAACCAGACAGGTCTCCTGTTTTGGAGGAGTCATGGTTTTATTTGGGATAGCATGATCAATGCATACTTGCAGGTGCTCATACAATGCGTTTGTAAAGGGTTCTGCAGATTGGGCTGTATTATCCTTCAGCATGGGGCCTTTGAAGTATTCCACCCCAGTCTTCACAAGTGCAAAGTCTGCTTTTGAGAAATTCTTTACAGTGATTTCCTTGGCTGGGGGTGGGGATGGGATATGGATGTCCAGGGAAAGTTGTTTATGGTCTGATCTTAACAATGATGGTTCTACCTCTGGTGTGGAACATATAGTCCCCATGTTGGTGATGATCAGGTCCAATATGTATTCCCCCTTGTGGGTGTGGTGACTGGTTGTGCCATAGCACATGGATTCACAAATTGTAGTGGCTGTAGGGTGATGTTGTTGAGGGCCTGAGTAGTATCCCCAGTCAATATTTGTGTACAGGAAGTCAACCACTATAACGGTGTGTGTGAAGACCTGCATATCCTACACTGTTCCCAGGAAAGCCAAGTGCGGCTACTGGGTATGGGGGGGGGGGGCGGTGGTCTGAACTACACACCAAACCAAAAGGCAGTTTTGCACAATGGTAGTTGTATATGTATGGCCTGTCATGCTTAGTGCAGTGGTACCATCCCAGAGGTGTGTGTATCTGTGATGTATATGGATACACCCCCTACTTGTGTTGTGTGTTACAAGACCTGTGGTCATGAAGCATGCTATAGAACATAACCTGGCAGTGCCAGTATGCATATATGACCCTGAACTAGGCATCTGTTAATGCACAGATATTGTTATCCCCCATACTGAGGGATAGTTAAAGATGTACCTTCCTCTTTGGAAAGACTGATGATGTCAGCACCCTATAAATACAGCAGGAGAAGAGCAATCATCCAGTAATGTGAATAGCGTGCTGTGCTAATGTATCTCTCTCAAGTATCATAACATAGTTAGGTATTGGTTTGAATCCTACAAATGTCATGTGTGCATTTGTCAATGTGTTGTGTGTTTTGCTTTTATTATTGTATGACATATTATTATAACAGTAATTTCAATGCACACATCAGATATGTGTGTGTCACATACAGATATGTACCTGTGACCTTTAATAGTTCCTATGTGTGAAGCCTGCCCCATATGAATACAGTTGTTACTGTTGCCAGCATGTGCCGCAGCTTACCAGACCATAGGCCATACATGTATGTTGGTGACAATGCAGGCTACTGTAGTGATCTGTGTCCTAGGCCAACTGTGCGACACACATCCATGAAAGCTTTGATAGATTAATGTGGGTGAGGGTTCATGTCTGGAGTATATGTCAGACATTTTAAAACACAGCAAAGTCTGTGAGTGATGGACAACCAGTGTAGGTGTATGGCAACTGTCGCCGATATGCATACAGACACCTTCTTGCTTAGGTGATACACCGAGGGACTGCAGAATACCTTTGGAAATGTGAATATCACAGGAAAGACAAGATAACACTTGTCTACATGTACACACCATTACCCGTTCTACATGATGGGTGCTACCACCTACATGGTACTGTTGGAATACTATGTTAACTACATGCTGATGCCAATGCCACAGTTGCATTACAGCAATACAGCATGGCTTGGACAACAGGTATCTGTCCATATGATACCCTTGTGGTGGTTAGGTGTGTCATGTGTAGAATGCATTGTAGGCCACTGTATGTATTTGCAGTCATGGATGGACAGATCCATAGTGTGTTGGCATGTACGTGAGATTGCCATATGCCAAAGAGTATTGTTCCCAGGGATGTGTGGGGCTCAGTAAGAATGGCTACTGGTATAGTGTAGTACTGCAGGGATATCACTGACACCAGGTTCATAGGTTCATAGGTTCATACTAGGCTATCTGCCCTAGGGTATTTATAAGCCTAGCCAGAGTGTGTTTGGCTTTCGCCACCCATTTTAAATGAATTTTGCTATGCCCTTTTTCGAGGTTAGTATACTGTGCCTCTGTCTAACAGTGACACAGAAGTGATAGCCGGGGTAAACCTACTATCGCCCATCCACTCATCAAGATTCCTCTTGAAGAGAGTCAATGAGGGACTCTGCCTAACCTGGACTGGGATTTTATTCCAGAGTAAAGGGAGCCTCTGGGTTATGAATTTGTCCCTCCAGCATGTCCTATTTATTTCAGTGCTGAGGTTCAAGTCTCTCAAGTGCGTAGCTCGATGGGATTTGGATTCTCTGAGGTGCAGCATGTCCATTAATTCCGGGTTGGACATGGCTTTATACGTCAGGCACAGATCGCCTCTGAGCAGGTGGTATGCCACTGAGTAGAGCTGGAGTTTCTTTAACTGGGCAGCATATGGCATCTGTTTGAGCCCTTTGATCCTCTTGGTGAGGTACTTTTGGGGTCTTTCCAGTTGCTGCAGGTGCCTGGTAAGGTACATCCCAAAAGGGGCACTGTACTCAATTATGGGCCTGATGAGGGATGAGGCACGATGACCTCCCTTGATCTAGATGTGAATCCCTTCATGATTAGGTGGGCTATATAAAATGTTTTTCTAACCACTTTGGCCACGTGGTTGTCAAATGAGAGATTGCTATCAACTTGGGTCCCCAGGTCCCTAATTACTTCTTCCGTACTTAATGGATTACCACCTATGTGGTAATTTGTGGGAACCTGAACACAGGTTCCTACATCTGTGTATCAGTTGAGGAGACACCATGTAATGACCACTGAATGTCAGGCTATGTAAGCTGTGTATACTACCAGAATGCAGACCATTGACATTTGGAAACCGTATCACCCACAGCATACTGTCAAACCATGTCATGTTCCATGCTAACCATGTTCACAAATGTACACCTGCAACTCAGTGCTGCAAACATCACACATGTACTGTCCACACCCCAACACATGCAGGCACAGGTACACACAACAGCCATATGGCACATGTGCAGACAGTACACTTTGGGAATTAACACTGGTGTATACAAAACTGCAATGACAAACATAGATAATGCATCATGCATGCTCGAATATACCCACAACATCATTACACTGTACTGTTACCAACATGATAATATTACTACAGTGCTATGTAGTCACCCTGTGCATCAGCACCATGCTACCCTGTTCCTGCATCATTGTTACAGATGGCAGGAGGTGGCACAGTTTCATCATATGCACAGGGTGTGTACTTGGTTTGCCAGAGTCTGCCATTGACACATCCAATTGACATGTATGTGTGTGTGTGTGTGTGTGTGTGTGTGTGTGTGTGTGTTAGTGAGGGACAACAGTACAACATGGGGCAATTTTGCTGCAATGTGTGTGTGTATGTGTTAGCCCTAGGTGTTAGCATTATGTGTGTGTGTATGCATGCACACAGTTACACCACGTGGCTACAATATACAGGTGTTTGAGGACAGCCACAGACTGTACCTGCCAGGTCATACAGATCACTGTCTCTGGCCACGGACACGGTACCTGTGCCTGGCAGGGTTGCTATGGACAGTATCAGGTACTAAGCCACACTGGGTACTGTCATCAGAAGCAGTGGGTTGTTGACTGGACACATGTCCCTGCTCAGACTGTCCAGAGCCACGTGCATGTGGTCTTCTCGGACGGTCTAATGACAGCACAGACCCAGCATTGCTGGGGCTGGTACTGGCACTATGGGAGCAGCTGTGGGTTTGTTGTTGATAATGTTGCTGGCATACATCCACGTCGACGCCTCAACCGTCCTGCACTGTCCTGGCTCCTGGACATGTAGTTGTGGAAGAGATCTAATGTGTCCCCCCAACGTCTATCAATGACCTCGCTGATGTTACGGATGGCAGACGCAATGTCACGCATAGTGTCATTCATAGCGGTACAATGTGCTCTAAGCTCCCTCAGACCCTGTCTGGGGTACCGTTCCATAAGTGCCTGTTCCTGCATTACAGCCCGGAACATAGCTGAGGTTGAAAGACCTCTGTGGGCATGTCTGACAGGGCAGTACGACCATGGATGCTCCCACGAGAACTCCTGGGCATCTGCCTGTGTGGTACCCTGTCAGAAATCTGGCCATGGCTGCTGTGAGGGGATGCATGTGCCAATGATACCAGACTACCCTGGTCAATGCCCACTGTATGCTGTCCCTCAGCTAAGGACATTGGTGACAATGGATGTATCGGCAGGATGACTGTGCACATTGATGGGGTTGACTGCTGTGTAGTGTCAATTGGCTGACCAACGACAGACCCTGTCACACCTCCCTGTGCCATTACACATGTATCATCATAATCACTATCCCCAGCAGTGGCGTCAGGTTCCCTGCTGCACTCCACCAGAGCAACATCAGAACCTGAGAGAGGAAGATAGGAAACACAGTTTACAAATGTGTACATGATATTAGCACACAGGCACACATGCACACATGCACACATGCACACAGGTGCACAGCTGCACATGCACACAGGTGCACATGCACACAGGCACACATGCACACAGGCGCACATGCACACATGCACACAGGCGCACATGCACACATTCACACATGCACACAGGTGCACATGCACATAGGTGCATATGCACACATGCACACAGGTGCACATGCACACATGCGCACACGCACACATGCACACAGGCACACGTGCACACATGCACACATGCACACATGCATACATGCACACGTGCGCACATGCACACATGCACACATGTACACAGGCGCACATGCACACATGCACACAGGCACACAGGCACACATGCATACAGGCGCACATGCACACAGGCACACAGGCACACAAGCACACAGGCACACAGGCACACAAGTACACAGGCACACTCCTCAGTACAGCAGATACAAACACAGACACACCTGCAAATCAACACACACACAACACTGTTTTAGGGTGGGTGACAGTATCACAAGGAAAAACATCACTGCACACGTGACAGCATGCAGATTATGTGTTGCACAGGAACATGCAGTGCAAGTGTAGACAGCCCTTTTTAATAACAGTATACGTGTACTTGATGCTTGTGTGTAGTTGTTCAGTGATTGTCTCCACCCTGGGACACAATGTGTACAAGGACATAACAATGTTGTGCAAGTTTTACAAGCTGTGGGTGCATATATTTGCACACACACACACACACACACACACACACACACACACACACAAAACACATGACGGTGCTATGCAATGACTGCTATGTGTACTTTTGTGGTCGGCGGAACTGGATGTGGTGTAGTAATGTGAGCCATGATCAACATGCTTCTTGTGGTCAGTCAACAATAATAATGTGTGCCAGACAGGCAGCTAGCATGCTGTACCTGACGTGCAGTAACATGACTACATCAACAATTACACAGCCACTGGTTACATGGGTTTGTAAGGTGGCCAATAGTGAGCATTGCCTAACATGAATGTATTATTTGTTCAAGACTGTTGCACAAGACATGATAGGCCTCTACCCCTCAGGTATATTATGTGTGCTGCATAGATGATAAGTGGGATACTGAAGGGTGACCATACAGCAGGTGTCATAATTGGACATGTGTAGCAGGCTAAAGTGTAGTGTGTATGCCAAACATGTGTGTGTTGTGTACATGTGTATCAGGTATGCCTATACAATGTCCAGTACTGTGTTGCCACACATGTGTGTCATGCTCTGTGTAATGCATGTGAGTGAGGCAGATATTGAGAATAATGGGATATGCATAGTCTCACAGCAAACATGCACAGCATGCATTATGCGTAGGTGTGTTACATGTGCACAGACTACACCTCCATATGACATGCACATGTCATTAGCAATAGTATTGTTATTACACACTCACCAGCATGGATTGGCTGCCTTGCTGTCACTCCAGAGGGACCTGCAAAAATATGAGAGTGATTGCCAGTGGCCACAACTGTGCCATTGATACTGTGAGTATGATAAAGTACAGTAGTACAACAGGTGGCTTTCACAGGTGTACAGATTATGCTCAGAATATCAATCTTGCAGAAGAATAGGCAGGTTAACAGCTACACAAACAGTACATATCTCACACACGCATAAACTACTAGTACAGAGAACAGTCAACTACAGATATGGCATGTTACCTGCATGCTCCATTTCAACATGCTGGGTGGATCCGGCCTCCATGATGCACATGTTTGTGGATGTTGCTGTTGTTGGCCTGGAGCCACAACACTTAGGAGGTGCTCCTCCACACTGGTGAGGGGGGGTGGATAGGTACCCCACTGCCTGTGGCAAGCTGTTGTCTGTGGATATCAGACGCACGCTGCCAGACATGTCTAATTAAATCACTGCAGTGATGGCGTACCTGCTCATATGTCTGGTTATGCATGCCTATGTCATTTACCTGACGGACAAGATCTTGCCACAGTGCAGCCCTCTCATGCTGGTTCTGGCTGGTCCTGGAAAACAGCACACAGTAATTCTGCACCAGGCTCTGGTGGATCTCCTGATCCTCTGCTGCTGTATAAGGTGGGTTTTGCTGATGCACCATCACCCTGGAAGGAAAAGAAAAATATGTGAGCAAGTCATGTGGCACACTTAATATTCTAATGTACTGATATCACTTAACTGCCATATATAGCATCTGTCTGTCTATCAGGGGATACACATGTTCGATACCACATATCAGTGCTCAACCCACAACTGTCTGGCAGTACCTGCCACACTCCATACAACAAACTAGTATACACAAGCACTCGGCACACTGTGTGGGATACAATGCACAACCTCACACTTGGGGTATGTATCAAGCTAATGGATGAAGAATATTGTCATCCCATGCAATGAATGCAATGCACATTTACAGTTTCAGTGGTAATCCACTCTAGTCTTTGATGCCATACCCCTACCTGACATATGTGCACAGTTGTTACTACAGCCAGCATACTGCTGTCACAGAGTATACATGCTGCCAGGTACACACACATACCCTGTAACACACATGTGATTGCGGCCATGGTACAGGCATCATTACACACACATTACACATACATACAACACATAAATGTATGACAACACAGATGAGCATTAACTGTGTACCTTATAGTACTGTGTGCCCCTACTTACAGATACCTATGCATAAGGTATGTAATCTGTGCAGACTACAGGAAACACACCAGACAGTGTTCCCAGGGAATGTGAACATACACCATAGTGTAGTGTTTAGGCCTACAACATCAGGTAGTACAACAGTTCATATGTGAGCTGGATTCAACAGCAGTACCACTTACTGAGCATAGATGTATTGCTTCTGCCTATGATGGGACACCGCAGTCATACACATGGAAGTATGGCACAACATATGCCAATCTACAATGTTTGCATCCCGATAACTGACACATCTTTCTCTGGCCTCACACCAAGGACACCAACTACCATGACAGACACAAACTCACACTAAACTATCACACCTTTACAGACCTTGCACACAATCAGTGTCACACTCATTCAATGTCACATAGCTGGTATTGCACGGAGTACATGTGTGTGTGCATTGTGTCATAGGTAGGTACTATGCTATTGGCCCTGGGCCTAGGGCAGCCTAGCCATATGCTACCCTGCCCTTTGGGACACATGTAATGTGATTTTACTTGCTCCTGTGAAACGGTTACACAGAGGTGACTCACAGGGCATATTACCTATCTCCATAAAATTAATCAGGGGTATGTATAACATCTACTAATAAGGAGCCTTGTTTGTTAATGCTATGTGGTTTACTCCAGGGTATGGCATATTTGTGTATAGAAACCTGTACCTCCAGCATGTGCTGTTTAGTGTGGTGACAAGGATTAGGGCCCTAGGTCATGTAGGCTGGATGGATTGTGAGGTGTTGCCATGGTGGTTGACCAACTGGTATGGGTGTGACATAACTGTGTATGTCCAGCAGTGGTAACCTCTATGTAGGAAGTATGCAAGGCACTCTAGCTGTGGTTTTGAGAGTCAGTCTGCATAGGGAATGTGTTTGAGGGCATTATCAGTCTTTGTTAGGTATGTCTGTGGCCTTTCCACTTGCTGTAGTTCTCATGGGAGGTACATACTGCATAGGACATTGTGAGGTGTAGAGGGGTACACTGACTTACATTTCCCTAGCTGACACACCTTTTGTGATGACACGTGCCATGTACAGGGATTACAAGACTAGTGTGCCACTGTAGATATCAAAGGGGAGGCTATTGTACACCTGTGTCCCATGTTCCCTTCTGACACCTCCAGTGGTAGGCGGGCAACCACCTATGTGGTAGTTAGTGGGCAACATGTTTTGGAATGGGGTATGGTACTGCAGTATCAACAATGGTGTTCAGTCCATGCCTTGGTCACCAGGCACCTGTTGCAGTACATCTGCCCCCTTGTCCCCCTCTCTCACTCTCTCTTTATCCATTGCTGTGCATATACATGCACATGTAGGCACATAGACTGCCCACCTTTCATGGTAGGAATATCACTTCTGAAACAGTTGTGAGACATATCATTCTGTAATGATATTGCACAGTATTGTGCATAATGTATTATGCTGTCCTCAGGCCATATAGCTGTAGCAGGCCTCACTGGCTCAGTCCCACAGAAGTTCACCACAGCATGACATATACCTGCACAGCATGCTGTTTTCAATGCCACACACTAGAACCTACATTGATATGTGCACATAGCAACCTTCAACTACATATGTATGTCCAGCCTTCACTAACAGTTGCAGTATGTCCCTTGCCCTATGCACATCTGCATATACATATAGATACAGACTGCTAACACATATGGAGGGTTCACAGTATGTAGATTATTAGATTATGTACTTTACATTACCTTTGTCTCTGACAGCTTTTTTTCTGCTGGCTTGCTGGCTGGCTTGCTGGCTTGCTGACTTGCTGGCTTGCTGGCTTGCTTGCTGTCTGGCTTGCTGGCTGGCTTGCGTTTTATTTTTTTTTGTCTCTGTCTCTATCTCTCTCTCTCTCTCTCTCTCTCCCTCCAGTTGCTGCAATGATATTATTGCATGTGTGGACTGGCAGTACAGGCTGCTTTTGTAGGTATCTGCACATGTGCATGTGATGGCCCCTGCACCAATTGGTGGCCAGCATTTAGTAATTGCATGCAGCCTGCTGTGTGTTAATTGCAGTTCTCACTGTGATTTCAGGACACTGCTATAAAATGATAGGTTAGGTAGGCGTAGGCCTTTCAGTTTTGCAAGGTGGGGACCATGCTGGTTTGCTGTGGACACTGTTGTGTGAGTCAGAAGGTTGGTATATCTCTCATATCTAACGCTGTGTTGTAGCCACTTGAAATGCATGTTGCACTGAAACCTGACTGTTGCTTCTTCCAGTTCACTCTTCTCAGTGTGCATGTTAACTCACACCTGCTAATGCTAACACTGTTTACATGGGAGTATGTACTTACCTGTGGGATTTGAGGATTAAGTGGCATACAACAGTAGTTCTTGTAATGTGTTGCTATGGCTTTTGTATTTTCCCTTTACATTCACTCCTTGAATGCCTGATATTTGTCTTTAATGGAATGTGTTGCTATGGCTTTCCTATTTTCCATTTACATTCACTCCTTGTAATGCATGATATATTTCTTTCAGCACTAAGTTCTTATATGTTTGCTGTGGCTTGGTGGCACTTCATGCAGTCTGGTGAGCCCAAGGTCTGGGGTTTGACACTTACAGGGGTATTTTATTTTGCTGCTGAGCAGTACTAGGGCCTTGTCATACAGAGTGAATAAGGCACTTTTAAACAGTTGTAAGCAGGAAGCAGGAAGCCAGTGGGGACACCAGCTAAGGGATGTGCTGGCTGGGTGTAGGGAAGGTCCATAGCTGCACATTTCTTTAATTGCAATAGCTGTACATATGTTTGACATTTGCTGTGACATTTGAAACCTTCCACCCCTGAGAGAGGGGTGAGGACAACTAAGTATATTGTACTAACAATTATGAATATCAGGCATATGCAGTGCTTGTGAACTGCTATACTGTCATTAGTACGTTAGATGGCTACATCCTTTGATATTTCTGTGTTATACTCCTACATAAGGGCATGCTTGTGGAAGTAATTCTATAGCTATTCGCAGAGTATGTAACAGCAGACAGGCTGATATGCCTGTGTGTTTATGACACTTGTAGGCCTCAGATACTCTCAGGTATATATTTGACCAGCCTCAGGGAAAGGTACATATCAGTGGGATACGCCCGTGATATATTTCAGATATTCTGCAGTTGTGACTGTGGGGTATTTTGAGCATATGTATTACTACACCATTTCTGACATGCAAGTAGTGTCTACTTTAAGTTATTGACAGTTACCATTACGTGGGATTCCCCACCTTTCTGCCTACTGTTAGTACATTTCACAGGGAGTCAGTGGGGCACAGGTAACAGTTGTTTGCAAATCAGGGACATCCCTGTAAATCAGTCACAGCTGGGAGGTGTGGCCTCTTACCTATTCAAATATGGTGGTGTTTATCCTGCTCTGATACTGTGTGGGGTTTGTAAGGTGCTACTGTAACATTATTACCTACTAGCATGGCTGTTTCTCTTCTCACACTAATGTAATGCAATTCCACAAGAATTGCCAGTAAAGATACACAGAACAAGCTTTGTGTAATGGCCTTCCTATTTTCCCTTTACATTCACTCCTTGTATTTCATGATATATTTCTTTCAGCACCAAGTTCTTGTATATCTGCTGTGGCTCAGTGGTAATTCATGCAGACTAGTGTTTCCAAGGTCCGGGGTTCGAGACTGACAGGGGTATTTTATTTTGCTGATGAGCAGACTACAGGCCTTGTCATACAGAGTGACTAAGGCACTTTTAAGCAGTTGTAAGCGGGTTTGCGCGAGTTTGCTCACACTTAGCTACACTTATCTACGCTTAGCTAAGCGCACACAAGCGCACACCCGCTGACTACTGCTTAAAAGTGCTTACTCCCACTAACACCCGCGCTATTTTCTTTTAAAGAAAAGAAAATGGGGAAATAGGAAAGTGGTGAAAAAGGGGGCACAAAAAGGGTAGGACAGTAGGAAAACAAGCTCGGGCATGTGCAGGAAGGATGTAGGGAAGGTCCATAGCTGCCCATTTCTTTATCAGCAACAGCTGTGCATATGTTTGAAATTTGGTGTGAAATTTGAAACCTTCCACGCCTGAGAGAGGGGTGAGGACAACAAAATATGTTGTACTGCCAATTAGAATTATCAGTTTACATGTCCAGTGGACATGTGTGTGAATTGGGCAGCTATGTATGGGGCGTAATTTGTTTGTGGGAACAGAGTGCCCTTTTTTTATTTTTTTTCAGGGGAGAGTGGAATGTGAGGTACAGGAAGTAGGTATATTTGGGGAGGTAGGTTGGGGAGGTTAACAGACAAGACAAACAAGATGCATACAGGGGTAGAGTATGACACATGTGGGGGGGAACAATTGACGGGGACGGATGTTTGGATATCGCGAGCCCATGAGCCCACAGATGGCAACAGTGGAACTGAGATCCCCACCCATGGGCAGTTACAACTGCACCTTCATAGCCCAGGCCGGGGCTGTGCTGGGGGCTGGATAGGACAGGCAGGCACACCCATGAGTTGCGCCACTCTCGCCTTGAGCTGGCATAGGGGATCAGTCACTGAACGCCTGATCTCACTACACACCACAGACCGGACCCTATGGAGGGTGAGTGGAGGCTCTCCTCCAGCCACACTTGCAGAGGAGGGATGAGCCCCATCCCCTGCAGCGCTTCCACCCGAAGGTGGCACAGGGCCACCGGAGGAGGAGGTCCCGGCCTGGGCACTGGTGCCAGGTGCACTCGCCAGCTGAGGTGGGAGAGGTGGGTCCGCTGGAACCCGCCTTCCCTGTTGTCCTATGTTTAGCAGTATTTTATGGCATTTTGGGTTAGTAACAAACAACACCATTCAAAATTAGTTGTAACAGCATGCATCAGTATTCCCATTAACCAAACACCCATGAATTCTGAACATTGAGCAGCAAGCATAACACATGCATATTTAGAACAACAGTGCACATTCCAACAGCATGCAGGGTTGATTGGTGGCAACAGGCCATCAGGTTTGGATATGTGAACAGGGCACATGCATCAACGTACATGCAGATATGTATGAACCAACAGGACAAATGTCCATGGGAATTAATTGTGAATACACATACCCAGTTTGGTGTGGAATGGCATAATTTGTGAAACTAGGGTAGGGTGGAGAAATATTACATTAACAACTTACACTACCTATACATATACTGTACATTCCTAGTAGATGCAGATATATATCCCCTACATGTATTAGTACAGTTTCCTGTATGTAACCTTAGGAATATTGGTGATGGGGATGTTACTACTACATTAATATACATTCCATTTTTATTCATATATGTTCGTATCTGGCTGTGTTCAGGTACAGCATCCTGCTACATTTGATTTATATGGGCCTAGACAACTGTGGATGTTCAGCATTTCATACAACCATACTATCTCCATAATGCAAGGGTACAGCAACATATCCAAATTGTGGGACGGACACAGTCCAGGTTCTGTACTTTATTTAAGACATTACACTCTTTGGTTGTGGCTGTCTCATTCATTTCATTATGTAGTGACTGCAGTATACCTTTATTCCAGACTTATTACAGCTTTCTTGATAGCTTCAAACTGTCTTTCTCACAATCTCTCACATATTTTATATTTACATTTCAGAATGGTACTTAATTCTAGGCTTTATTAATATTTATTACTGGGTTACAACAATCCTTTCCAGCTGACTCACTTATTTCATATGGCATAATTTACAAGGATGTATTCGACACTTGTCTATCCTTTGTTGATTGATTACCACTCATTTTCAGGCTGAAGCAGTTATCTGATATTACAATACAGGTGGAAACTCTATTTGAAACTTGTTTAATCTTTATTACTGGATTGCAATACACTCTTTTCCAGGCTGAATCACTTATCTAATCTTACAATACTAGCAGAATCTTTATTCTAGGCTTATTTCACCTTTATTACTGGGTTACAACACTGAACTCTTTTACAATCTGTCTCACTTATATTCTATAACAATACCAGCTAAATAATTACTAATCTGCCTGGTGGAGCAACCTCAACAGCCTATCAGCATAGGCTCGCCGATTCGTGGAACGAACACCTGCAGCTGTAATATAAATGAAGGAATATTGGAACATACGTCTCCATACTATAAGCTAGGATAGCATTTCTTACATACGTAATTTCATGGATACTTACTCAGTAGTGGGGTATTGGGCATTTGGCGGGCCTCCTGGATCCAATGGTTCAGTTGGTCCTCCTTACGTCACTTTAGGTCCGCCTGGTGGTGACGGACCTGTTCACCAGTCCTTGGAATGCCTGTGGCACTGGTGAGATCATGTGCCAACCGGTTCCATGCCTCTGCCTTGTACGCTCCCCATTGAACCTGGCCCTGCATGAGTTTTGCTTCATGATCATGGACTAGGAGCCAAACCATATATTTTGACTCCTCAACACCCCACCTTTGTGCTCTAAAGCGATTTCCCTCTCCTGCACCTGCCATCCTGACTGCAAATGGGTACCACAATCAGTTATGGTGTGTATTCCCACCTATGGGGCTTATATATGCTGGTTTTCCCACACTTATCTGTGATTGGCCATTTTGGATATTTATCAGCTTAAAGGAAACCTGCTTTGTCATGGTTCTATTTTCATTCATTCCTATATATATATATGCTAATACCGTATTTCTCAGTACAACTGTCATGGCTTAGTGGTTCAGTACTTTGACTATGGTGCACAGTATCCCGGGTTCGACCCTTGGCATTGCTTTTTTTATTTTACTACTGTCTAGACAGGCTAGGAGGTGTGTCTGTGTAAAGGCGGCTTTGATAAAGCTTGCCCAATGTTGCCGGCCGGTAAGCTGGTTGGCGCGCTGCGCAGCTCTGCACAAACGGCTTACGTTGGGTAACACGTTATTTAGCTATGAGCACTCATATTATGCTGGGTGCAGTGCTGCTCACCTCCGGGCACTCATATTAAGCTTGTTAAAGCGCTGCTCACCTACGGGCACTCATATTCAGCTTGCTAAAGCATTGCTCAGCTATGGGCAATTATAATCCTTTTTTTATAAATTATTCTGTCGGATTTCTTCACAAATACATGGCCCATTTCATTACATTTTACTTAAATTATAGTTTTATATATATATATATATATATATATATATATATATATATATATATATATATATATATATATGTCAGGGGATTGTTTCATACTTATTTAAATAAAAATGGTGAATGATGTTGTGGGGGCTCGAACCATGACTACCTCCTCTTTGGCCAACGTCTCTACCGCTATGCTATTGCTGCTTGGCTTAATTTGCATATGTAGATGTCCCCCCCCCCCAAAAGATCAAGTATCTATCCCGGCAGAGGGCTGCCTCCCAAACATCTCTGATGCTCAGGTGAAGGCTGCCCTCTCCAAAGCAAAAAACACTGCTTCCATGGGACCAGATGGCATCCCAGGTTGTGTCCTACATGAACTCCAAGAGGAACTAATCCCTCAAATAAAACAGCTATACAATCTCAGCCTCACTACAGGATATGTGCCCACAGAATGGCGTACAGCAACAGTGGTCCCACTCCACAAAGGTGGAGCCTCTACGGACCCTGGAAACTATCGCTCCATAAGCCTGACTAGCTTAGTCTGCAAGGCTATAGAGAGGATCATCATGGAGCTCATAAACAAAGACATTGGGGACCTACAGACACTAGATCCTACCCAGTTCGGCTTTGTCAAGGGCAGATCCTGCCTTTTGAACCTGGTTGACTTCTTCGAAACAGTCACCAAAGCCATAGATGAAGGGAAGGTAGTCCACACAGCCTATCTGAACCTTGCAAAGGCATTTGACACAATACCCCACTCGAGCATCATAGATAAGCTATCCGGCTTAAATATAAACCCTTATGTCACAAGATGGGTCGCAAACTGGCTCAAAGACAGAACCCACAGAGTGAGAGTTGCTGGAGCCATGTCAGACTCAAAACCGGTCACAAGTGGCATCCCACAGGGTTCTGTCCTGGGACCTCTCTTGTTCGGTATATACTTTTCCGAGGTACAGGCAAACGTGGGAGGACTATGGCTCACCAAGTTCGCAGATGACTGCAAACTGGGCGCCATAATCGACTCTCCAGCTGACACAAACATCCTTCACAAAGGTCTCACAGAGACAGATAACTGGTGCCAGCACCATGGTTTAAAGCTAAATGCCAAAAAATGTATAGTCATACCCTTTGGCAAAAACAATGTGCCCACAAATTACCACATAGGCGGAAACCCATTAAGTACAGAGAAAGTTATTAGGGACCTGGGGACCCAAGTTGATAGCAATCTCTCCTTTGAAAACCACATTGCCAAAGTGGTTAGAAAGACCTTCTACATAGCCCACCTCATCACGAAGGGTTTCACATCTAGATCAAGAGAGGTAATCGTGCCTTTATTCATCCCTCATCAGGCCCATCATAGAATACAATGCCCCTTTTGGGATGTACCTTACCCGACACCTGCAGCAATTAGAAAGACCCCAAAAGTATCTCACCAAGAGGATCAAGGGTCTCAAACAGATGCCATATGCTGCTCGGTTAAAAAAACTCCAGCTCTACTCAGTTGCATACCGCCTACTTCGAGGCGATCTATGCCTGACATACAAAGCTATGTCAAATCCAGAATTAATGGACATGCTCCACCTCAGTAAATCTAAATCCCTTAGAGCCACATGCTTGAGGGACTTGAACCTCAGCACAGAAATAAATAGAACTTGCTGGAGGGACAGGTTCATAACCCAGAGGCTCCCTTTGCTTTGGAATAGAATTCCAGTTCATGTGAGGTAGAGCACCTCACTGAATCTCTTCAAGAAGAATCTCGATAGGTGGATGGGGGATCGTAGGTTTGTCCCAGGGATTACTCCCGTGTCACTATTAGACAGAGGCACAGTAAACTAAACCTTAAAAAGGGCACAGTATACTCAAATCAAGGGGTGGCGTAAGCCATACAGAATCAGGCTAGGCTTATAATTGCCCCAGGGCAGATAGCCTAGTATGAACCTATGAACCTATATGCTTTTCAATGTCTGCTAACTGTGGCTGAGCGAAGGGCATACCCGCGCAAACGAGCGCAAATGCGGGCAAACATTTTTGAAATTATAAAAAAAAAATGAAACTGCTATCTTTACGTTTTACACATTTTCAGTAGGGTTTAGTCTGTGGGGATGTGTAATGTTGTGTTCCTTGACATTTCTAAGGACTCACTCGTGGGTGTTTACTTTCAGGCCTCTGACTCTTCTGGGGGCGTGTCCCTTTGCAGTACTCCGCATTCGGACACGCCCCCTACTTTCCTACACGGACCGTGTTAGCCTAGGGTATGATTCAGCATGCCCTCATGAATATGCATGGCATGCTGATGTCATACCGTTCAACTGCAGCCTCCGAGTAAGACATATTAAGTCTTACACGGAGGTTTCGTGAATCCGGCCCTATGTGTCTGTATATATGTGTCTGTGTATGTGAGAGAGAGAGAGAGAGAGAGAAGCCTAAGAGTGATTAAGTGATCCCTGGCAGCAGCAGCGTCAGTTAAGAGGTCTGCATTCCTGTTGACCATATTTCTCAACCACTTGGCACAAGAAATCTAGACAGAGCCACAAATAACAGGGGACAAAGCACAAAAATAGGGGCAGATTTTAATTATTACTCTTATAAACTATAAAGTTGCTAGAATAACAGGGCTTCCTTAGCATGTATTTTCTGAAAGTCAAATGTCTGTCATTATTTAATGACTTCAGTCTCCAGTGATTTGCCAGAAAACTGCAAATTTTATGAGAAAGAGAGCAAACATATGAGTCAAAAATCTAGACATTCTGCAATTTTTTTAAAGTGTTATATTTTGGATGTAAAATACTTTCTCCAACACTATTAACATATACTGCAGCAAGGTTGAAACATTAGGCGGAGGACGTATTTTACATGAAAAAATAAAAAAATACAGTATAATAATAAAAAATAAATAAATAACTAAAACTCAATGGTTTTACAATACAATACAAGAAATAAGCAAGCAATAATGCCCACCAGGGGTGTGTTATTGCGGAAATAACATCCTTCCAGGGGTGTAGAGGCCCATCTGCCTGTGGCATCAGGCCTCAGAACACCCCTGGGCAGGCATTTTTTCCACAATAACACACACCCTGTTGGGCATTATTGCTTGCTTATTTCTCCATTGGATGCTCTACAGGCTTCACTGAAAGAACTCACACAGCAAAGGTTGTCTGTACCACTTCCCCACAAAAACATGTCACCAGTGGAGTTTCCTCTGTCCTTGCCCATGTAATCTTCAGCATCTACCTTTTATATGTTTAGGCAGGTGTTGATGGCCTATAGCTGACCAAGTGTGCTGATGTCTGCAGCCTGGGTGCCATTGTATGTTCCCCTAAAGACACATGCATTCTTTGGCAAAGGCTTGATTGGGCTCATGCCTGGTATACTCACCATGATTTTAAGTTTAATGCCAAAAACTGTGGGTGGTCTTATTTGGCAAGCAAGAAGTTCTCAACACATACAATATCATAGAAAACACCCTTAAATACACTTAGTCATCAGGGATCTGGGTACTTTGGTAAATAAGAAACTAATTTTTGAATACCATGTTTAAGTCATATTAAAAAAAAACAAACAAAAAAAAAGCTTCCACCTAGCACAGTCAATTTCCAAAGTCATATTTTCCAGGAGTAAGGAAGTCATAATTCTTCTGTAAATCTGCTTAACCTAACCCATAACACAATACAATGCCCCTTTTTTGCCATGTGCATTTCTAAGCATCTTGTCCAATTTGAAGGGTCTCAAAGTTTTCTGACCAAGAAAATTGCTGGTTTAAGTTCACTAAACTATGCTAAAAGATTACAAGCCCTCTCAGTATACTTAGATTCTTTCAGGCACCTTCATGGTGGTTTGTGCCTAGCCGTTTGAGCAGTAAAAATAACCCAACTTGCTTATTCTTCTACACCTACACAAAACAAATAGTACAATAAATGACCACAGTGGACCTTAACCACTATTGGCACATAAATGAAATATGCTGATTGATAGAGGCCTAACCCAATGAATAACCTGCTTTTGGAATAAGCTAAATCAACATGTTAAGTAATGCAACACACAAGACGGATTCAAAACTACTTTGAACAATTATATGGGCAATTGTAAATTTACCCCTGGGGTGTTAGCATAGCATTCCTCTACTGGTGAGCTTAACACAACCAGTTGTTCCTGTACTTAATGGTCAGGCTTCATAATGGTCTTCTCGACCACATGCCTAGTATTCATGCATGAATCTCTGAACCTATAGCTGCCTGTCTACTTCCTAGATAAATACTGATGTGTTTTCTGATAGAGTTTTTAGAACTATACTCAGGGCAATTGCTAACTGTAGGACATCACTTCTAAGTCCTGTCATATAGTCTTTAATCCTGCAAAGATGGTTTAGCTCATGAGAGGTCCAGCGGATGTTAAGACACCATAATCTTTCATTGACTAAAGAGAAAGTTTTGTCTCACAAGGAAGTCAATACAGAGGATGTGGAGAAATGGGTTCCACTTCCTGTGAATACTACACATAGTACAAGCTCATCAAGTGTAAGATTTCCAATATGCTGAGTTTAGCAGATTAAAACTAAGTTCTCAACTGGCTAGCACTTGGCAGCCATGATTCTTTTACAAGACCACTGGTTTGTGGCTGTGAAGTGGTCATTGAAGTTAAGGGGGTGTAAGCCAAACAGCTGCATGATTCAGCTGCATTTAAGTAACTGATCCAGGCAAATCTCTTGAATGGGGTTGGGCTAGGACTGGTAGGTTCAGAGATAATAGGTGTCAAGTTAACGTCCATAAATCTTTGGTTGATGTTAGCATACAGATCAGATAGAAGACTGACACCGAAGTACCCAAAGATAAAAAAGGTAATTTTATTTTGAGTCTCACATATGAGGTTTACAAGAAATTTGCTGAATGTTGTATTAGAATGGGGAGGTAGCAAAGGGCAGCTGTAAGGTTTGTTTGACCATCCCTGAAAACTCTAGCAACATGCCATACGCCTGTTTTGGACTTCCTGAGCTGATTTGCACAGATAAAGCAGCTTCTTGCCATCACTGTTGCCTCCCATCATGCACTCCTTTAACTAGCCTGCAACTTCTAAGAGAAGGAGTGCTGAATGAGTTTTATATGCACTGGGGACACTGGTTTCTGATCAGGTGGGTTTGGGATCAATAGAATGTCCAGTTTCTGTTCATTCACACATCAGTGTTATCAAATGTATTGACAATGCTCAACAAGTTAATCCCAGAAATAATCAGATGAGTTAGTCTCTCCGATAGAGGAATACCATGCTACATACCCCAGGGGTAAATTTATGATTTCCCATCTAATATTTCAGGACAGAATAATTCTTAAAAGGGAATGTGGTGGGACCTTGGATTTCACCCAACTCAGTCTGAGCGCAGTGCTATCTAATGTTGTCTTACTAACAGTAACTGAGGGTTAATCAACTACTTTTTGTGGATACACTCAATATTTCCCAGGGGAAGTTATGGTCCAGTACCAGCACACTCTTCTTGTATTTCTTGGTACAACTACCACTGACCAGGTCAATCCGGTACAGAAATTTCAGTTACTGAACATTCTTCCAAAAGGTCAAGCAATGTCATCTTAAGTTATAGCCAGCCTGTCTACAAAAAGGATAAATACCAGCAGTAACATCAATACTGTGAGTTTACCCTTTATAAACTAATAAATAAGACACCAGCTACACCATTTTATAAAGAATAAATTAAAACAATTTAATTAAAATGAATATTGGGTAAAACTATAAGTAGAGTAATAATTGATTGCACAGGAAAGAAATTAAAATAGTTTAAACAAGTATGTATTTTCAGAAAGGTATTTCCCTTCTTTACAGTCTTTTTGGAATTTGTTTTGCTATTTAAAGTTATATTTTAAATATAGCTCAAGTCATAATCCAGAATGAAGAACATGCAAGAGTCTTGATTTGGCTTATTCTGTAAGTTATAGATTTCCAAAATCCAAAAGTGGTCCTTAACAACAAGGAAAGAGCAGCAGAAGCACTGCTTAAATATTGCTAGATATTTATTGTTAGTTCAAAATAAAATAGATTTGCTCTACTTTTTTAACTAATCTGCTTAGAACACACACAGAGCTCCATTTCAATGTGAAATAATGCAGCTTGTGATAAGAAGCAGTCAGTGTAAAAGCAGAAAATGCATTCATTTCACTAAAATATAGCAATTATAAATTCCACACGTCTAATGAAATATGCAGTTCTTGATACCCCTATATCTAAGTAAATATGCAATTCCTGACATCTATCCCCTTTGGACTATAAGCAAGTCCTTAGAAAAGTTTCTTTGTTAGAAAGTGCATTTTTACTGTTACAGGCCTTTTGCATATTTAGAAGCAAGGCAGAACCCTTTTCCATTTCCAGCAGGCATATTTGTGAATTAATTAACTCTGAACCTTTATTTAGCCTTTGGATCCCAGCATCTGTGTTGTACAGCCTAGCTTAGCAGTGAACATGTCAACAAACTCCAGTTGTACTGCTCAGGTTTATTGAATCTAGGTAGGGTAAGACAGCATCTCCCCATCCCCTGAAGTACCAGAATGAGCCTACCATAAAGTCCCCCTCCCAGATTCCTCCTAAAACCTGCTGCAAATACTAGGAACAAATGTCTTTTTCTCTCATGTCACAGTTTCATCATGTTAACATGGTAAAATTTGTGTTTCTGACTCTTGACAGCAACTCCAGCACATAATTAAAATTATTTGCCTTCCTTGTAACATTGAAAGGTCCCTCCCATGCTGGTTGCTTATTTTGCTGAATAGACAAAGGAACTATTACTTTTAGTTGAACAGTGTACTCCCTGGTTCTCACTACAACCCATCCCACCATATTGTTGTTGTGTATGTACTAGGTGCTTCTGTGTCATACCCAAGAACTCCCTAAGTTTAGTCATGAAATATTTTGGGAAAGGGCTTTAGCACAACAGTTGTTTTGGGAATCACATTCACCCTTCCACTTATCACAAATTAAGTATAAATACCACCTCACTATATGACTATAGATTATCGCAAAAGGTCCGCGGATTTTTGAGGCACCTCACCTGGTCTGTGAATGTCCTTGGTATGGACTTAAGAGTAGCATCAAAATTCCTCACCAAGCCAATTTGTGGGTGTTAGATGGCAGGTTTTAACTATTTTAACTCACAGCACTTCCACAAGCAGAGCAGCAGATCTGACAAAAAGTTAACCCTTCTGTCTATCAGTATTTCCCAGGTAAAACCTATCCTGTCAACAAATTCTAACAGTGCAGTGGCTGCTTTATCTACCTCAGAAGAAAAGAAAGATGTTCTCTCAGGGTATCTAGTAACAATCCATCCCCACTTGGGGTACTAAGAAGCATGACAATATCTTTGACACCCTCCAAAATAGTTCTACAATAACATACAAAAGTACTAACATGGCATTTGTTTGTGTCCTGACTTTCCAACCTTTTGCCACTGCTTGTACATCTTTGCATAAGCCCTCCTTCTTGTATACTTTTATGCTTAGATGGACTAAAAAGGAATATTATGGACTAAGGACAGGAGTGTTTGATGGTTGGCTCTTGGGTCTACCAACTACTGTATCAATTCTCCCTCTAAGCCTCCTTCTAGAGTGGGATTCTCTGTATAATCACTCCTTGTCCTAGTATACAGATGCCCTCTGCCCTTGAAGGTCAGAAACCTCTTTGCCCATCTCTCTCAAGGATTTCAGGAGTGTGAGAGCTGTGCCTATTGCAACTATCCTTTCATGATCCTCTCATAACATTCCACCTACAGGAAGTCTAGCATTTTTGACAACTGCAGCTCAGATTTAAGCTTTCCTGTACCAAATATCACTTTCGCTGAAGCAGTTCCTTTCAGAAGAAGTGCTATACCTTTTGATACTTGTGGTTCAGTGGTTCCAGTTCAGGTGTTCTGCTATTGTTCCATTCATTGAACATCACCATCCTCTATTGGAGGTCTGAGCACAGGCTAAGTCTTCCATCTTATGCTTTCTCCACATGCCCGTTTCCATGCCTGACTGCATGTTACTGTGTGCAGAGAAGGCACTCTGCCATCAGAGTTTCCTAAAGAAAGGTCGATGGGTTCTGTGTTCACTTCGCATACCATAAGCAAGTGTGACACAAAGAGTCACATGTAAAAGCTTTTTGTTTGCAAGTGGGAGGCTCTCCCTACATTCCCCATTCTGCACTAGTTACAGATACAAACTATGAGATCTTCCTATCTCAAGGAAAATGGAAATCTCCACATTAGCACAGCTTCAGTCTTTAATGTTATACCCCCATAACTACACAGTAGTGATCAGTGATAACAGATTTAGCCATCTGAGTAGTAATACCATGCTTGGTACCATATGAAAGTGATTTCCTATCAAGGCATCTACTACAATATTATTATAAACTGCTAACTGTTTGTCTGCTTGTCACCCACCCAAAGGCTCCTAAAAGGTGCCTTCCCATGCATGATCCCAACCAGAGTGGGCTACCTCGGTAAGTAAAGTTCCTGTCTAACAACTGCAGTCTTTACAATAGTTTTATCTGATACAATAATGTTCTTAGCAACAGTTTCTTTACCTCCACTGGGGTATAGGCCATTATAATTATCAGAAGACACTGCAGTTTCAAGACAATCTACCAGTACAGTAGTGGGACCTCTGTTAGTGCTTTCCCTTTGCTGTCTATTAGGCCATATGTTTCCCACTTATTTACATTGGGCACACCTAACCTGAGCACCATGGTGTGTGCTAGAACCACTGCCCCCCCACACACATTGCCAGTGGACCTGACGACTTAGATTATCCCCATGTTTCTTCTTAAAGTCATGTGTCGTGCTAGAGAATTCCCTTTTGTGTAGGTGTGCCCAGCTTGCTAAACAGAGGTCATCTTTATATCTATCTCTTCACCTAAGGATCATCCCCAGTCTGTCAATAAAATCCTCCAATTCTCAAGCAAAATAGTGAGTGCATTCATCCTTATAATAAGGCTTTCTACATCTAGCAGTACTAACTTGACATCCAGTTATCCATCTGTGAAATAAGTGCTTATTTCTGAAGTGTAATCACTGAAACAATCTTCAGAATTTTTCCTTTATTTTCTATGTTAATACATTTCAGGTTTGACCTTATAATAATCAGAAAGGATTAATATAGTCAATAGCATCAAAATCAAACATCTTACTTTATAGCATGCACAGCTTTCCCTGTAAGCGGATGAATTAAAAATCTGTGTCACCAACATTTCTTAATTTGGTTCTGACTGCATACTTTTTCAAATGCCTGTATAAAACAACCAAAGATATTCTACTCTTTATACTGAGGAAAAATGCAGTACTAGCCTTAGCTACCAGGGCTGCATTTTCACTACTGCTATTCATGTGCAATTGGTGAATGGTCACAATTTTAGTCTCAAGTTGACATTGTTTTTTCCCCTCCCTCTTCCTGCTCTGTCTGCATTTCTGCTCTTCTGCCACAGTCCTTATCTTGTACCATGGCAAGTTCATGTCAACATGTTCTTTCCTTCTCTGCAGTTTCATGCTGCTTTTGTGGTCACTTCCTCATTGCATTATGATGCCACTTCCTTTCATCCTATATGGCTTCGAGTTGTGTTTTTCTTTTAGTTACTTTAAACTGCAGGCATCTTATTTCCAGCTCTAGTTTCTTCAATCAAGTTGCATTTTAAGATTATGTGGGGCGTATTTAGTGATTATTTAATTCCATGTTGCCTACCTAGAGTCCCTGGTAGGCTGTCTCCATATATATTGGATGGAATTCTGAGTGTACAAAAGGAGACTGCCATGTCATCATTATTAAAATCTGTATGTGAGAGATCTTTTGATCTATACTATTTATCCAGCAGTACCATGGACATTCTAGAAAATCTTCAGAGTTCGTCTTGATTGTTTCCTACCTGTTCTGATTAAAAATAAAGTAGTTACTGCAAAATGGATGATGCTGCATATTTCACCTAAAGATTGTAAGAGTATACACACATTTTGGTGAAAAAAAAAATTACAGCTTATTTAAGCGTAGTTTACAATACAGGCACACTTTTGCAAACTGTATAGGGGTGTGTTTTCTGTTTCATAAGACTACTGAATATTGCTACACAATTCTAAGAGCAAGCAATCTTAGACAGCCAAATGCGAAATAAGGTAGACAACCCTTACATTTTCTAGATTAAGTTTTGCAGATTATGGTCAGCTGGAGATCAAGATGGATTTCCTCCCCAGTTGTATAAATGCTAACCAGTCAGTGGCACCTTGGGCTAGGTAGAGTGAGAAGAAAAGCCAATACCACTTTTTCAGCAGCAGGGAAAGTTGGGACATAGCCTTTTTTTTGTGAAAGTCCTAGGTTACAATTCAGGTTATAACTCAATTTGCTTTCTACATCTGCAGAAACCAGAGTAGGGAAACAAAAGGAGAAGTACAGCTGCTGGGTTTCCGGTAAGTCTTAATCAGAAATAAGCACCCTGAATTTGATAGTCATACTTTGTACAGAAGCAGCTCAGAGTTTTTAATAAGTATTTGTTGTTTTTCTGTTAGATTATGCTTTAGATACACTACTATGTTGACAGTAGAGGAGAACAAAGTGTGCATGTCTGTAGGTCATGCAACTCACTGATATTTGATTAACTGCACTTCGGGCAGTGTAAAGTCACACCTTCACCCACATCTGAGCCACAAAACACCATGGTGTATGCAGCACAAGAATGAAATCTTTGCACTGACCCTTACTAAATGATGTGATTTTTAGACAGAATTTCTGAACGCTGTAAATTGACCTAATAGCCACAGGACACATGCCCTGCTACTGAATTAGCTAACATTTAATCTGTATAGAATGACAAGCAACCCATTAAAGTAGTTATAAGACGACAATAAGATTTAGTTAATACTCCTAAGTTATTGTGGTAGAAACAAAACTGTTAAGAGTAAGAATAAAACAGCCTTGCTGTGCATTATGTACAGTGTTGACTACCTAAGCAGCATGAGTCCACAAAAGTGGTAAAAAGGCAGGTCAATTCCAACATCTAAAATGTAATACAGGAAAAATGTCAGAACTAAGAAACACGACTTCCAGGGAAAGTAAAAAGGAACTTAAATTAAATTAAGTTGCATCCCATTTGTCTAGGTAAGAAACTTGAATTAAACTTCCTCATGATTTTTAATATCTTTATTTGCCCTTCCCTTCTGCTTCTCTAACTTTTCCTTGCCAACATTTCTCCTCTTAATTCTTATATACTGCAGAATTTCAATACACTACATTCCAACATCAATAGTCTTTCACATTTTATGCAGCATATGACATCTTGGCACCTTACTAGATATAAAGTGGAGGGGGCTGATATTCACTGTACTGACTATAGACTTTGGCATCCAACGTATAACCTTGGTATGGGATCAAGTCCACAGTCCTTGCAGCATTGTTTCTTCAATGCCTCCATCTATTTTATATCCATTTTAAGCATATTATATCATATCTTATATCATATATCATATCATAACATATCATATAGATACAGTATGGGTTCAACAGCACATGTTCTCAGGGTTAAGCTCTGATCTCTTCCAGTAGATTATGTTGGGGTAGAATGTTCTCCCCCATCTGCCTGAGTTAGGCGAGTGGGGAATTGGTTGCTCAGTTCTACCTGTTCAAGTTGGTTCTTCAGAAAATGTAAGAAACCAAAATCTTTGCATGTAAGGTCCACTCAGTAAGTGCACAAAAACAGAGATACAAATGCAACCAACCAGCAGCAAAGCAAAACAAAAAAAAAAAAAACAACATGTCAGTGTTGAAGGGAAACATTTATTGAATAAAATCCATTAGACCGGTTTTGGCTATACTTTTACCAGTATGTGAAGTCCATTACTTTGAAATAGAGAACATCAAAATGAGATTGTCCTTAATTTAGTTAAAGATGCAAAACACATTTTACTAATCAAAATACATGCGCATAAAAAATGTTTAATAAATAAAATCAGCTACTAAAACCATTAATTTAAACCTGGTGGAAAAACATTACCTAGTTTATCTAAAACTGTTCCTTATCAGAAAGCAAGCTAATCCAGCCCAATTTGTTTGGTAAAGATAACATAATTTTTGTCAATCCCCATAAACATAAATTAAGTTTCTGGATGTTTAAATATATACTTATATTCACTTATTTATTTATTCAACATTTGTTGACCAGGACAGAACCCATTTTCAGTGAAGGCCTGGTGTGAAACACTCCAGATGGATGTCTTTGGAATATGGAAGGAAACTGGAACACCCAGAGGAAATCCACGCAAATGCAGGGAGAACATACAGACTCCACACAAAAGGCACCCCAGTAAAGAATTGAATTGGAGAGCTCTTGCTGTGAGGCAACTACACTAACTGCTGCACCACTCCACTGCCCCAAACATTATGTAAAGCATTAGTTTCATTTCTGCAATGAATGCCATTCAGATGTTCACAAATCTGGGTTCTAAAATGCCTGGACATCTTTCCAAAATAAAATTCTGAACATTGAAAACAGATAAATAAATTAACCTCTCAGTATCACAAGTAATAAAACATCTCATATCAAAAACATAAATGTCGGGGGCGTGGCCAAGGATGAACACAGGATAGCAGCAGATTTCTTCAGCTCCACCAATTTCATTACACTAACAGGAATTAATTACTTAAAAAAAATAATTTTTGAAGTAATTTTCTTTCTAAATACTTTTGTTTTATATAGTTCTTGAACTATATCTAAAAAAGAAAGGAAATCTTAACAATATTCCTGTCAGAAATCACTGTGGAAATTTTCCTGTCAGTTTATCAGTCTGAAATGAGTTCCAGTAAGACAAATTCTCAAGACTCCAGCATCAAGAAAGAACTTCAGTCTCTGATAATTATAATCCAGCAACTTACTGATAAAATGGATAAAATGGATACTAAAATAGACACCTTCATAGAAAAAACTACAAAACAAATAGACCTGCTACATACAGACCTGCAACAACAGAAGAACCAGATGACAGGCATAGAAGAAGCTGTGAATGACATGGAAAACAGAATCCAAGAAGAGGAGATCAACATTGAGTTTCTGCTGAAACAAAATACACATTTACAAACAAAGCTGGATGACCTGGAAAATAGATCTAGGCGCAATAACATTAGGATTTTTGGACTGCCAGAAAATATTGAAGGTAACAATATTACTTCTTTTTTAACAACTTGGCTCCCTAAAACTTTAGACTTACCAGAAGCATTCTCTTTTGGTATCGAAAGAGCACATAGATCTATAGCTAATACTAACTCTAACAAAAAATATCCTAGATCAGTTATAGTTAGATTTCTATCATCGTTTGATAAAGAGATGGTTCTTAAATCTGCTTGGGCTAAAGCTCCTGTTAAGATTAATGAGACAACTGTGCGTTTTGACAATGACTATTCTTCCATGGTAATAGCTAAAAGAAAAGTTTTTCTGCCACTAATAAGGGAGCTTAAAAGCACAGTTTAAAACATACCTTCTGTTTCCTGCCAAGCTTAAAATCTTCCTTCCTGATGGTCCTTAGGTTTTCGATGATTTAGACTCTGCTTTACTGTTTGTCAAAGAAAAAAGGATTTTGGATAAAATAGAAGAAATGGAATGGGCTAGTTCTTCATTAAAGAGATTGGCAACTGAAGCTTCGTGGAAGACTTCAGAGAAGAAGAAGAGACTTAAAAACAAATGTTTTGTTATATGTTTTTTTCTCTCATCATTTTAGTTCATTATTAATCTTTTTGAATATAGTTCCTGCATTTCCAGAAAGCCACAAATATTTTGGAAAAGATTTAATCAAAGTTATTCTCTATGTGCAAAGAAATGTTTTGTTTCATAACCAGTCAAAATACCTGAAGATTTAATGGCAAGCTGTGATTCAATTTGTTTCTCTTTCTGAAAAGAAGTAAGGTTAGTAATTTGATACATTTTTTATCTTTACCTTTTTTTCCTTCTCCTTTTATTATTTTCTTTGTTTAAACAATGACATTCTATTTAGATTATGTAGTGGGTAAAGGGTGGGGAGGGCAGGGAGAGAACAGTAATGAAAATATCATTAATAGAATAATAACATATTTATTCCTTGTAAAAGTTTTTATAAGTTCTTCAAATGCTATTTCTAATTATACTTTCTTGATTATACTGCTTATGCCTGTTTGTAAATAATCTGTTATGCTTTAACTAATAATAATCAGAACTAAATAAGAGTAAATAATATGTTTTATTTTTAACTCTATTAATATAAACAGTAAGTAACATTCCATTGTATATACTTCTTACAGCTTTCTCTTACATTTTTTTATTTCTGCCTCACTCCCTTTTATTTTCTACTCTCTTTTTCTTTTCTTTATTAATATATAGAAATTCTTTTGATTGTGTGGGCACAGTGAATAATAGGATTTGTATGAAAATTGAGTTGGGAGAAGAATGTTGAGTTTTATTGCTTGTTGGTAATTTTGGGCTTAATTTCACTTACATAGAGGCTGTAATGATCTGTGGAATACATTGTGAAGGTTTTGTCATGTTTAGATGCATTTACACTGCTAAATGAATGTTCGTCACTAGTTTTTAATAAGTTTCCCGCCAAAATGTTAAGAGAGACAATCTGAGATGTGGGCTGTCTCATGCACAGTGTTCATGAGTTACTTCAGAAGCTTCAGCTCACAGAATTCTCACAGAGAAACTGAAAGCAGTTAGTATAACCTTTGACATAGTTATCACACTGACACACCACAGATTCTGGAAAATACTCTATTCATAAAATATGTCAGTTATAATGTTTTGTTTCATAACCAGTCAAAATATCTGAAGATTTAATGGCAAGCTGTGATTCAATTTGTTTCTCTTTCTGAAAAGAAGTAAGAGGCTGTAATGGTCTGTGGAATACATTGTGAAGGTTTTGTCATGGTTTACATGCATTTACACTACTAAATGAATGTTTGTCACTAGTTTTTAATAAGTTTCCCGCCAAAATGTTAAGAGAGACAATCTGAGATGTGGGCTGTCTCATGCACAGTGTCCATGAACTACTTCAAAAGCTTCAACTCACAGAATTCTCACAGAGAAACTGAAAGCAGTTAGTATAACCTTTGACATAGTTATCACACTGACACACCACAGATTCAGGAAAAATACTCTATTCATAAAATATGCCAGTTATAATGAGTCTAAATGATGTAGTTTCTTGTAGTAAGTAAATGTCTTATTTTAGAAGGCATAGAAAATGAAACATTTATTTAAATGTTTTTGAAAATCTACTTAACAGCAGCATAATAATCTGTGTTCAAAATTTGTGTTCCAAACATATACTTTACTATAACTCATTTAATTCATCTGATTGACAAGCATAAATAATCTTATAACTCTATTCTGGAAGAAATGTCATGTGATATATTTTAAAGCAGTAGGTTAGCATGATTGTAAAATCTGGTTACTAAAATGTGTTTGCTGTGCATTATTTTGTATAAAGCAGACAGATTTATTCTAGGGACAGCAAGTAGGATAGTGCTCAACAAAGACACAACTCAGTGAGATCAGATATATATATATATATATATGTGTGTGTGTGTGTGTGTGTGTGTGTGTGTGTATGTATGTATGTGTATGTGTGTGTGTGAGTGTGATGGCTTTTTTTTATATAATAATGCAAGTGTTTCTGAGAATCTGCATAACTATCCAATATGATTTATAATAATTTCTATGAATACAATATTTTACTCTATTGACAAAATGAATGTTTGCCACAAGTTTTAATAAGTTTCCCGCCAAAATGTTAAGGGAGACAATCTGGGATGTGGGCTGTCTCATGCACAGTGTCCATGAACTACTTCAAAAGCTTCAACTCACAGAATTCTCACAGAGAAACTGAAAGCAATTAGTATAACCTCTAATCTAGTTATCATACTGACACACCACAGATTCAGGAAAAATACTCTATTCATAAAATGTCAGTTATAATGAGTTTAAATGATGTAGTTTCTTGTAGTAAGTAAATGTCTTATTTTAGAAGGCATATAAAATGAAACATTTATTTAAATGTTTTTGAAAATCTACTTAACAGCAGCATAATAATCTGTGTTAAAAACTTCTGTTCCAAACATATACTTTATTATAATTCATTTAATTCATCTGATTGACAAGCATAAACAATTTTATAATTCTATTCTGGAAGAAATGTCATGTGATATATTTTAAAGCAGTAGGTTAGCATGATTGTAAAATCTGGTTACTAAAATGTGTTTGCTGTGCATTATTTTCTATAAAGCAGACAGATTTATTCTAGGGACAGCAAGTAGGATAGTGCTCAACAAGGACATAACTCAGTGAGATCAGATATATATATATATATATATATATATATATATATATATATATATATATATATATATATATATGTGTGTGTGTGTGTGTGTGTGTGTGTGTATGTGTATGTGTGTGTGTATGTATGTGTGTGTGTCTGTGTGTATGTGTGTGATGGCTTTTTTTTTAATAATGCAAGTGTTTCTGAGAATTTGCATAACTATGCAATATGATTTATAATAATTTTTATGAATACAATATTTTACTCTATTGACAATAATGAGTTTAAGTAAATGCTCATATACAAACAATTCAAGATTTTTTTTTGGAAGCTGTTAATAGTATTTACATGACAGAAAATAGATGCATCTTAATATATGTAATGTCTGAATCATATTAGCCAAAGTTTTTGATTTAAATGAATGTTAGAACCTAATTTTCTCTCCTCTTGATTTCTAACATCAAGATTATTTGAATGCTATTTGAATACAGGTGTTATATATTACATAGATCTATATAGTAGTATGAACAGTTTAAAAAAAAAAAAAAGTTTATTTTAGTTTATATGATGCTGTTTTACCAAATGTGTAGTTTTGTCTTGATAGATAATTGAATTGAAAACTGTTAATCTCAGTTAAATATAACTAGTATTAAATTGATAAGGTGGTAGCTGAGGTACTGCTGCTTAGGGTAGTGGGTTAACTTGAGTAGTAAATACTACTCTAAGTTGGAGTTTTCAACTCCAGGCTGGATGCAAGGTTTAATCCTTACATTATTTTCACTTGTTCATTGTTATATGTATATAGTTTTGACATCCACAATATATTTTGTACACTCAATGTCACTACAAACAAAATTGAATCCTATACAAAATCCCATAAGAGATTTAATAAATACAGCTATATTTAAAGGTACACCTAAAAGAGGAGATGTAACATTATTTATCTTGTTATTTGTTATTTCGATCATAAGATTCTTGAGTTTTAAAAATGCCAAATTACATCTTTAAAAGGAATTTCCTTAAACATTAATGGATTGAATAATCCGTGTAAAAGGGCAAGCCTAATAAGATACATTAATTTACACAAGGCCAATCTAGTCTTCCTGCAAGAAACCCATCTCTTGAAAAAAGATATTGATAAACTAGCCACTAATAAGTATACAGTATTGGTTAGTTCAGAGCACACTCAGAAAAAAAGAGGAGTGGCTATTTTATGGAATAAAAGTATGCCCATTCCTAAAACCATTAAGTCTTTTCAGGATGACAAAGGAATGTTTTGTATGGTTACAATACAAATTAATGGGAAGACTTACACTTTAATTAATGTATATTGGATACCTGGAATTGGTATTAATACAGTGAAACATCATATTGATAAGATCATATCATTCTCTACAGGGGATATTATTTTAGCTGGTGATTTTAATTGTATACTACATGAAAGTGATACTACCACTATAAGGAAAAGAAGAATTACATCAAATGCAAAACATTTAAATGATTTTGCTAATTCTTATCATTTGAATGATATTAATAATCAGATAGATTCAAAATCATTACCATACACCGTTTTTTCTAACAGATACAAAACTTATTCAAAAATAGATAGGGTCTTTATTTCTAACCAGATGGTAACAGATTTAATTAATTCCAAAATCATTTCATGTCCTATATCTGATCATAACTCAATTGTTTTTGAATTCATGATAAAAAATACTCATAATGTTCAGATCAAAAGGATACCAGCATACTTAACTCAGCTAAAAGACTATAAAGAATATATACTTTCAGAAGTACAACATTTTCTAGACATAAATAATACTCCTGAAGTCTCCATTGTCTATGTTTGGGATGCCTTAAAATCATATCTATATGGACAAAGTATCAGATGGTATAATAATAAAAGGAAATCTTGGGATAAGGAATTGTTAGATATTCAAAGTAAATTAGACTCTTATAAACATAATAATAAAGAAAATATTATGGACAAGAAAGTTATTGAAGAAATAAACAAACTAAATGAGAAATACAAAGAAATTTTAACTCATAAAGTTAAAATAACTTTAGAGAAATACAAGTTTTGTCTTATTCAATAAGCCCCAAATACTTACATAGACTTAAACATAAAACAAAAAGATTGAATAAACAAAACCATATCAAAGAAATCTTTTCTCTAAGGAAAAGAAGAATGTTTCTAGTATACCAGAAATACTGGATGAATTTAGAAATCACTTTCACAAGATTAACCATAACAACATTAACATGGAACCTAAAGATAAAATAAAGGAGTTTATAACCACAAACATGAATAAAAAGCTTAATAAACAACAGATTAAACTATTGGACAAGAATATTTCATATACAGAAGTTATTACACAAATAAATAAGCTTAAATCAAACAAAGCACCGGGTAATGATGGTATTATACCAGAGATATATAAAATCCTTTCTAAAACTACATATTCATTAATACATAAGGTTTTATTTTGGCCCAAACTGAGTTAATAACCCCCATCTTGGCAATATACATTTATTTCACCAATTTTAAAACCTAATAAAGATCCAACTAGATGTTCTTCATATCGACCCATCTCATTACTTAATGTTGATTATAAAATGTTTATGAGTATTTTTGCTGATAGATTGAAGACAATCATCCCCGGCATTATAGATATAGATCAGACGGGCTTCATTGTAAATAGAAATACTTTTGATAATATAAGAAGTACTTTAACATTAATTGATTTTGCAAATAGGAAAAAGAAAGATTTAACACTTATTAGTCTTGATATAGGTTCAGCATTTGATTCAGTAAGTTGAGACTATCTGTTTACCTTACTGAAATGCACAAACTTCTCTGATGCATTTGTAAATTTAATTGAGCATTTATACAAAGGAACGCTGGCTTATATTAAGGTAGGAACATATGTTTCACAAAAAATACCCATTCTTAAAGATACAAAGCAAGGATGTCCACTTTCTCCACTATTATTCACTTTAGTAATGGAGCCTTGGGCTAATTTGATTAGAAACAGTACTGACATAGAGGGTTTTGAAATAGACGAAAATACAACATCAAAAATTCAACTTTTGCAGATGATGTTCTAATTACATCAGCAGGATCTAATTCTTCTATGCAGTCTTTATTTGATAAAATGATGAATTTTAAAAGTATTTCTGGTTTAATATTCAATGAAGAAAAACTAAAATACTACCTATATATACACGAAAAAATATTCTCATTAGTGATTTTACTAAATATGTACCCAATTCAGGTCAGATAACTTATTTAGGTATAATACTATCAAAAGATATTAAATCTATTATATATAATAACTATAATACCTGTTTTCTTAATATACAAAATCTTTTTAATACGTGGAATAATATGGTTTTCACTATGGAGGAGAGACTTACAATTATTAAAATGATAATATTCCCCAAGATTTTATACTTAATACAATCAATAATACTTTCACCTACAAAAATAATTATCAAGAAACTGAATACACTAATGTTAAATTTCTTATGGGCACCTAATAGACCTAGGATTGCATTAAAGAAACATACTAATAGCTGGTCTCAAGGGGTATTTCTTTTCCAGACTTTAATTTATATATTATCTCTTCTATTATAAAAGTTATTACTTTATTAATAGATCAGTCATATATCGCAAAATGGAAAGATTATTGGGAGCTAATTAGTATGCACTTCATGAAAATCTCCTTAACACATAAAAATATGATTGTAAATAACTCCATGTTGTGGTTGCTAAAGGAATTTTGTACTTCACCTATTACACCTAAACATATGGTTTGTTACCCATTAAATATTATTATTAGTTATCATAACTTTATATTCATGCACCCTAAGTATAGGGAATGGAATTTTATTGTATTCTCTATAATGTATACTCAGGGTATGCTTATGTCATCTACTTCTGAAGGAGCTCATTTAGCTATAGATAATGATCTAAAGTACTGGTATCAGCTGATATCTGATAATAAAGTTAAAAATCTAGATTTCTTAAAACAAGAATTTGATCTAAGAGAAACTTGCTGGTTAGAGGTTCAGATCTTTAGACAACATCTCATTGATAGAATAGATCTAATGTCTATAACAGTTAAAGAATCTATTCCAAAACTGATTGATTACTTGATATTAAATTTACAGCATAAAGTTTCTGATAAAGGTAAACTTTCATATATACATAAAATTATCAGACAAGAAACTTTTACAGTGTAGATTCATACTGGAATTATTTCACCTCTATTAATGGGGACCCACCAACTCAACAAGATAAACAATATATATTGGAATCTGCTTATAGAACTACATCTTCCATTGTCTGGAGACTTTATACATGGAAATTTTTACATAGATCTTTTATACACCTTTGATGATGAATAAAATAAATAATAAAGATAATCTATGTAAGAGATGTAATGTAGAAATTAATGCTGACTGGGCTCATATGTTTTATGACTGTATGAAGTTGAAAGAATACTGGAAGTCAATTAATGAATTTTTGCAGGCTCTTTTTACAGATAATTTCATTATTTCTAAGTCTCTTATATTATTCAACACACCTGTACCTCAATGTGTTAAAAAGATTAAGCTTCCCTTGTTATGGTCTATCCTAGCAGTGGCCAGGAAAATAATAACTAGAAATTGGATTTCAGATACACCTCCTTCGTTCAATGAATTTAAAAATGTTATGAATATAATGTGCCATATGGAAATAATCACAATTAGAATGAGAACAACTAGAAAAACATCATATTATATTGTATGGGATAATTTACAAAATTTGTTAAAAACATTCTAATTTCAATAGCACAGTATTTTAGTTTAATTAATTGATCTGATTGTAGTGGATGTCTTTGTAAATACTTTAGTTGTTTTGTTGAATATTATAATAATACCTATTTTTAATTACTTGTATAAAATTGTTATGATATTTCTCTTATATGTTAAAACAATAAACCTGTTTTGAAAAAAAAAAGGTGTTTGCTGTGCATTATTTTGTATAAAGCAGACAGATTTATTCTAGAGACAGCAAGTAGGATAGTGCTCAACAAAGACATAACTCAGTGAGATCAGATATATATATATATATATATATATATATATATATATATATATGTGTGTGTGTGTGTGTGTGTGTGTGTGTGTGTGTGTGTGTGTGTATGTATGTGTATGTGTGTGTGTAAGTGTGATGGCTTTTTTTTATATATAATAATGCAAGTGATTCTGAGAATCTGCATAACTATCCAATATGATTTATAATAATTTCTATGAATACAATATTTTACTCTATTGACAAAATGAATGTTTGCCACAAGTTTTAATAAGTTTCCCGCCAAAATGTTAAGGGAGACAATCTGGGATGTGGGCTGTCTCATGCACAGTGTCCATGAACTACTTCAAAAGCTTCAACTCACAGAATTCTCACAGAGAAACTGAAAGCAGTTAGTATAACCTCTGACCTAGTTATCATACTGACACACCACAGATTCAGGAAAAATACTCTATTCATAAAATGTCAGTTATAATGAGTTTAAATGATGTAGTTTCTTGTAGTAAGTAAATGTCATATTTTAGAAGGCATAGAAAATGAAACATTTATTTAAATCGTCGTGAAGATCTACTTAACAGCAGCATAATAATCTGTGTTAAAAACTTCTGTTCCAAACATATACTTTATTATAATTCATTTAATTCATCTGATTGACAAGCATAAACAATTTTATAATTCTATTCTGGAAGAAATGTCATGTGATATATTTTAAAGCAGTAGGTTAGCATGATTGTAAAATCTGGTTACTAAAATGTGTTTGCTGTGCATTATTTTCTATAAAGCAGACAGATTTATTCTAGGGATAGCAAGTAGGATAGTGCTCAACAAGGACATAACTCAGTGAGATCAGATATATATATATATATATATATATATATATATATATATATGTGTGTGTGTGTGTGTGTGTGTGTGTGTGTGTATGTGTATGTGTGTGTGTATGTATGTGTGTGTGTGTCTATGTGTATGTGTGTGATGACTTTTTTTTTTAATAATGCAAGTGTTTCTGAGAATTTGCATAACTATGCAATATGATTTATAATAATTTTTATGAATACAATATTTTACTCTATTGACAATAATGAGTTTAAGTAAATGCTCATATACAAACAATTCAAGATTTTTTTTGGAAGCTGTTAATAGTATTCACATGACAGAAAATAGATGCATCTTAATATATGTAATGTCTCAATCATATTAGCCAAAGTTTTTGATTTAAATGAATGTTAGAACCTAATTTTCTCTCCTCTTGATTTCTAACATCAAGATTATTTGAATGCTATTTGAATACAAGTGTTATATATTACATAGATCTATATAGTAGTATGAACAGTTTAAAAAAAAAAAAAAGTTTATTTTAGTTTATATGATGCTGTTTTACCAAATGTGTAGTTTTGTCTTGATAGATAATTGAATTGAAAACTGTTAACCTCAGTTAAATATAACTAGTATTAAATTGATAAGGTGGTAGCTGAGGTACTCCTGCTTAGGGTAGGGGTTAACTTGAGTAGTAAATACTACTCTAAGTTGGAGTTTTCAACTCCAGGCTGGATGCAAGGTTTAATCCTTACATTATTTTCACTTGTTCATTGTTATATGTATATAGTTTTGACATCCACAATATATTTTGTACACTCATTGTCACTACAAACAAAATTGAATCCTATACAAAATCCCATAAGAGATTTAATAAATACAGCTATATTTAAAGGTACACCTAAAAGAGGAGATGTAACATTATTTATCTTGTTATTTGTTATTTCGATCATAAGATTCTTGAGTTTTAAAAATGCCAAATGACATCTTTAAAAGGAATTTCTTTAAACATTAATGGATTGAATAATCCGTGTAAAAGGGCAAGCCTAATAAGATACATTAATTTACACAAGGCCAATCTAGTCTTCCTGCAAGAAACCCATCTCTTGAAAAAGATATTGATAAACTAGCCACTAATAAGTATACAGTATTGGTTAGTTCAGAGCACACTCAGAAAAAAGAGGAGTGGCTATTTTATGGAATAAAAGTATGCCCATTCCTAAAACCATTAAGTCTTTTCAGGATGACAAAGGAATGTTTTGTATGGTTACAATACAAATTAATGGGAAGACTTACACTTTAATTAATGTATATTGGATACCTGGAATTGCTATTAATACAGTGAAACATCATATTGATAAGATCATATCATTCTCTATAGGGATATTATTTTAGCTGGTGATTTTAATTGTATACTACATGAAAGTGATACTACCACTATAAGGAAAAGAAGAATTACATCTAATGCAAAACATTTAAATGATTTTGCTAATTCTTATCATTTGAATGATATTAATAATCAGATAGATTCAAAATCATTACCATACACCTTTTTTCTAACAGATACAAAACTTATTCAAAAATAGATAGGGTCTTTATTTCTAACCAGATGGTAACAGATTTAATTAATTCCAAAATAATTTCATGTCCTATATCTGATCATAACTCAATTGTTTTTGAATTCATGATAAAAATACTCATAATGTTCAGATCAAAAGGATACCAGCATACTTAACTCAGCTAAAAGACTATAAAGAATATATACTTTCAGAAGTACAACATTTTCTAGACATAAATAATACTCCTGAAGTCTCCATTGTCTATGTTTGGGATGCCTTAAAATCATATCTATATGGACAAAGTATCAGATGGTATAATAATAAAAGGAAATCTTGGGATAAGGAATTGTTAGATATTCAAAGTAAATTAGACTCTTATAAACATAATAATAAAGAAAATATTATGGACAAGAAAGTTATTGAAGAAATAAACAAACTAAATGAGAAATACAAAGAAATTTTAACTCATAAAGTTAAAATAACTTTAGAGAAATACAAGTTTTGTCTTATTCAATAAGCCCCAAATACTTACATAGACTTAAAAATAAAACAAAAGATTGAATAAACAAAACCATATCAAAGAAATCTTTTCTCTAAGGAAAAAGAAGAATGTTTCTAGTATACCAGAAATACTGGATGAATTTAGAAATCACTTTCACAAGATTAACCATAACAACATTAACATGGAACCTAAAGATAAAATAAAGGAGTTTATAACCACAGACATGAATAAAAAGCTTAATAAACAACAGATTAAACTATTGGACAAGAATATTTCATATACAGAAGTTATTACACAAATAAATAAGCTTAAATCAAACAAAGCACCGGGTAATGATGGTATTATACCAGAGATATATAAAATCCTTTCTAAAACTACATATTCATTAATACATAAGGTTTTTATTTTGGCCCAAACTGAGTTAATAACCCCCCCATCTTGGCAATATACATTTATTTCACCAATTTTAAAACCTAATAAAGATCCAACTAGATGTTCTTCATATCGACCCATCTCATTACTTAATGTTGATTATAAAATGTTTATGAGTATTTTTGCTGATAGATTGAAGACAATCATCCCCGGCATTATAGATATAGATCAGATGGTCTTCATTGTAAATAGAAATACTTTTGATAATATAAGAAGAACTTTAACATTAATTGATTTTGCAAATAGGAAAAAGAAAGATTTAACACTTATTAGTCTTGATATAGGTTCAGCATTTGATTCAGTAAGTTGGGACTATCTGTTTACCTTACTGAAATGCACAAACTTCTCTAATGCATTTGTAAATTTAATTGAGCATTTATACAAAGGAACGCTGGCATATATTAAGGTAGGAACATATGTTTCACAAAAACTACCCATTCTTAAAGATACAAAGCAAGGATGTCCACTTTCTCCACTATTATTCACTTTAGTAATGGAGCCTTGGGCTAATTTGATTAGAAACAGTACTGACATAGAGGGTTTTGAAATAGACGAAAATACAACATCAAAAATTCAACTTTTTGCAGATGATGTTCTAATTACATCAGCAGGATCTAATTCTTCTATGCAGTCTTTATTTGATAAAATGATGAATTTTAAAAGTATTTCTGGTTTAATATTCAATGAAGAAAAAACTAAAATACTACCTATATATACACGAAAAAATATTCTCATTAGTGATTTTACTAAATATGTACCCAATTCAGGTCAGATAACTTATTTAGGTATAATACTATCTAAAGATATTAAATCTATTATATATAATAACTATAATACCTGTTTTCTTAATATACAAAATCTTTTAATACCTGGAATAATATGTTTTTTACTATGGAGGAGAGACTTACAATTATTAAAATGATAATATTCCCCAAGATTTTATACTTAATACAATCAATAATACTTTCACCTACAAAAATAATTATCAAGAAACTGAATACACTAATGTTAAATTTCTTATGGGCACCTAATAGACCTAGGATTGCATTAAAGAAACATACTAATAGCTGGTCTCAAGGGGGTATTTCTTTTCCAGACTTTAATTTATATATTATCTCTTCTATTATAAAAGTTATTACTTTATTAATAGACCAGTCATATATCGCAAAATGGAAAGATTATTGGGAGCTAATTAGTATGCACTTCATGAAAATCTCCTTAACACATAAAAATATGATTGTAAATAACTCCATGTTGTGGTTGCTAAAGGAATTTTGTACTTCACCTATTACACCTAAACATATGGTTTGTTACCCATTAAATATTATTATTAGTTATCATAACTTTATATTCATGCACCCTAAGTATAGGGAATGGAATTTTATTGTATTCCATATAATGTATACTCAGGGTATGCTTATGTCATCTACTTCTGAAGGAGCTCATTTAGTTATAGATAATGATCTAAAGTACTGGTATCAGCTGATATCTGATAATAAAGTTAAAAATCTAGATTTCTTAAAACAAGAATTTGATCTAAGAGAAACTTGCTGGTTAGAGGTTCAGATCTTTAGACAACATCTCATTGATAGAATAGATCTAATGTCTATAACAGTTAAAGAATCTATTCCAAAACTGATTGATTACTTGATATTAAATTTACAGCATAAAGTTTCTGATAAAGGTAAACTTTCATATATACATAAAATTATCAGACAAGAAACTTTTTACAGTGTAGATTCATACTGGAATTATTTCACCTCTATTAATGGGGACCCACCAACTCAACAAGATAAACAATACATATTGGAATCTGCTTATAGAACTACATCTTCCATTGTCTGGAGACTTTATACATGGAAATTTTTACATAGATCATTTTATACACCTTTGATGATGAATAAAATAAATAATAAAGATAATCTATGTAAGAGATGTAATGTAGAAATTAATGCTGACTGGGCTCATATGTTTTATGACTGTATGAAGTTGAAAGAATACTGTAAGTCAATTAATGAATTTTTGCAGGCTCTTTTTACAGATAATTTCATTATTTCTAAGTCTCTTATATTATTCAACACACCTGTACCTCAATGTGTTAAAAAGATTAAGCTTCCCTTGTTATGGTCTATCCTAGCAGTGGCCAGGAAAATAATAACTAGAAATTGGATTTCAGATACACCTCCTTCGTTCAATGAATTTAAAAATGTTATGAATATAATGTGCCATATGGAAATAAGCACAATTAGAATGAGAACAACTAGAAAAACATCATATTATATTGTATGGGATAATTTACAAAATTTGTTAAAAACATTCTAATTTCAATAGCACAGTATTTTAGTTTAATTAATTGATCTGATTGTAGTGGATGTCTTTGTAAATACTTTAGTTGTTTTGTTGAATATTATAATAATACCTATTTTTAATTACTTGTATAAAATTGTTATGATATTTCTCTTATATGTTAAAACAATAAACCTGTTTTGAAAAAAAAAGGTGTTTGCTGTGCATTATTTTGTATAAAGCAGACAGATTTATTCTACGGACAGCAAGTAGGATAGTGCTCAACAAAGACATAACTCAGTGAGATCAGATATATATATATATATATATATATATATATATATATATATGTGTGTGTGTGTGTGTGTGTGTGTGTGTGTGTGTGTGTATGTATGTGTATGTGTGTGTGTAAGTGTGATGGCTTTTTTTTATATATAATAATGCAAGTGATTCTGAGAATCTGCATAACTATCCAATATGATTTATAATAATTTCTATGAATACAATATTTTACTCTATTGACAAAATGAATGTTTGCCACAAGTTTTAATAAGTTTCCCGCCAAAATGTTAAGGGAGACAATCTGGGATGTGGGCTGTCTCATGCACAGTGTCCATGAACTACTTCAAAAGCTTCAACTCACAGAATTCTCACAGAGAAACTGAAAGCAGTTAGTATAACCTCTGACCTAGTTATCATACTGACACACCACAGATTCAGGAAAAATACTCTATTCATAAAATGTCAGTTATAATGAGTTTAAATGATGTAGTTTCTTGTAGTAAGTAAATGTCATATTTTAGAAGGCATAGAAAATGAAACATTTATTTAAATGTTTTTGAAAATCTACTTAACAGCAGCATAATAATCTGTGTTAAAAACTTCTGTTCCAAACATATACTTTATTATAATTCATTTAATTCATCTGATTGACAAGCATAAACAATTTTATAATTCTATTCTGGAAGAAATGTCATGTGATATATTTTAAAGCAGTAGGTTAGCATGATTGTAAAATCTGGTTACTAAAATGTGTTTGCTGTGCATTATTTTCTATAAAGCAGACAGATTTATTCTAGGGATAGCAAGTAGGATAGTGCTCAACAAGGACATAACTCAGTGAGATCAGATATATATATATATATATATATATATATATATATATATATATATATGTGTGTATGTGTGTGTGTGTGTGCGTGTGTATGTGTATGTGTGTGTGTATGTATGTGTGTGTGTGTCTGTGTGTATGTGTGTGATGGCTTTTTTTTAATAATGCAAGTGTTTCTGAGAATTTGCATAACTATGCAATATGATTTATAATAATTTTTATGAATACAATATTTTACTCTATTGACAATAATGAGTTTAAGTAAATGCTCATATACAAACAATTCAAGATTTTTTTTGGAAGCTGTTAATAGTATTCACATGACAGAAAATAGATGCATCTTAATATATGTAATGTCTCAATCATATTAGCCAAAGTTTTTGATTTAAATGAATGTTAGAACCTAATTTTCTCTCCTCTTGATTTCTAACATCAAGATTATTTGAATGCTATTTGAATACAAGTGTTATATATTACATAGATCTATATAGTAGTATGAACAGTTTTAAAAAAAAAAAAAAGTTTATTTTAGTTTATATGATGCTGTTTTACCAAATGTGTAGTTTTGTCTTGATAGATAATTGAATTGAAAACTGTTAACCTCAGTTAAATATAACTAGTATTAAATTGATAAGGTGGTAGCTGAGGTACTCCTGCTTAGGGTAGGGGTTAACTTGAGTAGTAAATACTACTCTAAGTTGGAGTTTTCAACTCCAGGCTGGATGCAAGGTTTAATCCTTACATTATTTTCACTTGTTCATTGTTATATGTATATAGTTTTGACATCCACAATATATTTTGTACACTCATTGTCACTACAAACAAAATTGAATCCTATACAAAATCCCATAAGAGATTTAATAAATACAGCTATATTTAAAGGTACACCTAAAAGAGGAGATGTAACATTATTTATCTTGTTATTTGTTATTTCGATCATAAGATTCTTGAGTTTTAAAAATGCCAAATGACATCTTTAAAAGGAATTTCTTTAAACATTAATGGATTGAATAATCCGTGTAAAAGGGCAAGCCTAATAAGATACATTAATTTACACAAGGCCAATCTAGTCTTCCTGCAAGAAACCCATCTCTTGAAAAAGATATTGATAAACTAGCCACTAATAAGTATACAGTATTGGTTAGTTCAGAGCACACTCAGAAAAAGAGGAGTGGCTATTTTATGGAATAAAAGTATGCCCATTCCTAAAACCATTAAGTCTTTTCAGGATGACAAAGGAATGTTTTGTATGGTTACAATACAAATTAATGGGAAGATTTACACTTTAATTAATGTATATTGGATACCTGGAATTGGTATTAATACAGTGAAACATCATATTGATAAGATCATATCATTCTCTATAGGGGATATTATTTTAGCTGGTGATTTTAATTGTATACTACATGAAAGTGATACTACCACTATAAGGAAAAGAAGAATTACATCTAATGCAAAACATTTAAATGATTTTGCTAATTCTTATCATTTGAATGATATTAATAATCAGATAGATTCAAAATCATTACCATACACCTTTTTTTCTAACAGATACAAAACTTATTCAAAAATAGATAGGGTCTTTATTTCTAACCAGATGGTAACAGATTTAATTAATTCCAAAATAATTTCATGTCCTATATCTGATCATAACTCAATTGTTTTTGAATTCATGATAAAAAATACTCATAATGTTCAGATCAAAAGGATACCAGCATACTTAACTCAGCTAAAAGACTATAAAGAATATATACTTTCAGAAGTACAACATTTTCTAGACATAAATAATACTCCTGAAGTCTCCATTGTCTATGTTTGGGATGCCTTAAAATCATATCTATATGGACAAAGTATCAGATGGTATAATAATAAAAGGAAATCTTGGGATAAGGAATTGTTAGATATTCAAAGTAAATTAGACTCTTATAAACATAATAATAAAGAAAATATTATGGACAAGAAAGTTATTGAAGAAATAAACAAACTAAATGAGAAATACAAAGAAATTTTAACTCATAAAGTTAAAATAACTTTAGAGAAATACAAGTTTTTGTCTTATTCAATAAGCCCCAAATACTTACATAGACTTAAAAATAAAACAAAAAGATTGAATAAACAAAACCATATCAAAGAAATCTTTTCTCTAAGGAAAAGAAGAATGTTTCTAGTATACCAGAAATACTGGATGAATTTAGAAATCACTTTCACAAGATTAACCATAACAACATTAACATGGAACCTAAAGATAAAATAAAGGAGTTTATAACCACAGACATGAATAAAAAGCTTAATAAACAACAGATTAAACTATTGGACAAGAATATTTCATATACAGAAGTTATTACACAAATAAATAAGCTTAAATCAAACAAAGCACCGGGTAATTATGGTATTATACCAGAGATATATAAAATCCTTTCTAAAACTACATATTCATTAATACATAAGGTTTTTATTTTGGCCCAAACTGAGTTAATAACCCCCCCATCTTGGCAATATACATTTATTTCACCAATTTTAAAACCTAATAAAGATCCAACTAGATGTTCTTCATATTGACCCATCTCATTACTTAATGTTGATTATAAAATGTTTATGAGTATTTTTGCTGACAGATTGAAGACAATCATCCCCGGCATTATAGATATAGATCAGATGGTCTTCATTGTAAATAGAAATACTTTTGATAATATAAGAAGAACTTTAACATTAATTGATTTAGCAAATAGGAAAAAGAAAGATTTAACACTTATTAGTCTTGATATAGGTTCAGCATTTGATTCAGTAAGTTGGGACTATCTGTTTACCTTACTGAAATGCACAAACTTCTCTAATGCATTTGTAAATTTAATTGAGCATTTATACAAAGGAACGCTGGCATATATTAAGGTAGGAACATATGTTTCACAAAAAATACCCATTCTTAAAGGTACAAAGCAAGGATGTCCACTTTCTCCACTATTATTCACTTTAGTAATGGAGCCTTGGGCTAATTTGATTAGAAACAGTACTGACATAGAGGGTTTTGAAATAGACGAAAATACAACATCAAAAATTCAACTTTTTGCAGATGATGTTCTAATTACATCAGCAGGATCTAATTCTTCTATGCAGTCTTTATTTGATAAAATGATGAATTTTAAAAGTATTTCTGGTTTAATATTCAATGAAGAAAAACTAAAATACTACCTATATATACGAAAAAATATTCTCATTAGTGATTTTACTAAATATGTACCCAATTCAGGTCAGATAACTTATTTAGGTATAATACTATCTAAAGATATTAAATCTATTATATATAATAACTATAATACCTGTTTTCTTAATATACAAAATCTTTTTAATACCTGGAATAATATGTTTTTACTATGGAGGAGAGACTTACAATTATTAAAATGATAATATTCCCCAAGATTTTATACTTAATACAATCAATAATACTTTCACCTACAAAAATAATTATCAAGAAACTGAATACACTAATGTTAAATTTCTTATGGGCACCTAATAGACCTAGGATTGCATTAAAGAAACATACTAATAGCTGGTCTCAAGGGGGTATTTCTTTTCCAGACTTTAATTTATATATTATCTCTTCTATTATAAAAGTTATTACTTTATTAATAGACCAGTCATATATCGCAAAATGGAAAGATTATTGGGAGCTAATTAGTATGCACTTCATGAAAATCTCCTTAACACATAAAAATATGATTGTAAATAACTCCATGTTGTGGTTGCTAAAGGAATTTTGTACTTCACCTATTACACCTAAACATATGGTTTGTTACCCATTAAATATTATTATTAGTTATCATAACTTTATATTCATGCACCCTAAGTATAGGGAATGGAATTTTATTGTATTCCCTATAATGTATACTCAGGGTATGCTTATGTCATCTACTTCTGAAGGAGCTCATTTAGTTATAGATAATGATCTAAAGTACTGGTATCAGCTGATATCTGATAATAAAGTTAAAAATCTAGATTTCTTAAAACAAGAATTTGATCTAAGAGAAACTTGCTGGTTAGAGGTTCAGATCTTTAGACAACATCTCATTGATAGAATAGATCTAATGTCTATAACAGTTAAAGAATCTATTCCAAAACTGATTGATTACTTGATATTAAATTTACAGCATAAAGTTTCTGATAAAGGTAAACTTTCATATATACATAAAATTATCAGACAAGAAACTTTTTACAGTGTAGATTCATACTGGAATTATTTCACCTCTATTAATGGGGACCCACCAACTCAACAAGATAAACAATACATATTGGAATCTGCTTATAGAACTACATCTTCCATTGTCTGGAGACTTTATACATGGAAATTTTACATAGATCATTTTATACACCTTTGATGATGAATAAAATAAATAATAAAGATAATCTATGTAAGAGATGTAATGTAGAAATTAATGCTGACTGGGCTCATATGTTTTATGACTGTATGAAGTTGAAAGAATACTGTAAGTCAATTAATGAATTTTTGCAGGCTCTTTTTACAGATAATTTCATTATTTCTAAGTCTCTTATATTATTCAACACACCTGTACCTCAATGTGTTAAAAAGATTAAGCTTCCCTTGTTATGGTCTATCCTAGCAGTGGCCAGGAAAATAATAACTAGAAATTGGATTTCAGATACACCTCCTTCGTTCAATGAATTTAAAATGTTATGAATATAATGTGCCATATGGAAATAAGCACAATTAGAATGAGAACAACTAGAAAAACATCATATTATATTGTATGGGATAATTTACAAAATTTGTTAAAAACATTCTAATTTCAATAGCACAGTATTTTAGTTTAATTAATTGATCTGATTGTAGTGGATGTCTTTGTAAATACTTTAGTTGTTTTGTTGAATATTATAATAATACCTATTTTTAATTACTTGTATAAAATTGTTATGATATTTCTCTTATATGTTAAAACAATAAACCTGTTTTGAAAAAAAAAGGTGTTTGCTGTGCATTATTTTGTATAAAGCAGACAGATTTATTCTAGGGACAGCAAGTAGGATAGTGCTCAACAAAGACATAACTCAGTGAGATCAGATATATATATATATATATATATATATATATATGTGTGTGTGTGTGTGTGTGTGTGAGTGTGTGTGTGTGTATGTATGTGTATGTGTGTGTGTAAGTGTGATGGCTTTTTTTTTATATATAATAATGCAAGTGATTCTGAGAATCTGCATAACTATCCAATATGATTTATAATAATTTCTATGAATACAATATTTTACTCTATTGACAAAATGAATGTTTGCCACAAGTTTTAATAAGTTTCCCGCCAAAATGTTAAGGGAGACAATCTGGGATGTGGGCTGACTCATGCACAGTGTCCATGAACTACTTCAAAAGCTTCAACTCACAGAATTCTCACAGAGAAACTGAAAGCAGTTAGTATAACCTCTGACCTAGTTATCATACTGACACACCACAGATTCAGGAAAAATACTCTATTCATAAAATGTCAGTTATAATGAGTTTAAATGATGTAGTTTCTTGTAGTAAGTAAATGTCATATTTTAGAAGGCATAGAAAATGAAACATTTATTTAAATGTTTTTGAAAATCTACTTAACAGCAGCATAATAATCTGTGTTAAAAACTTCTGTTCCAAACATATACTTTATTATAATTCATTTAATTCATCTGATTGACAAGCATAAACAATTTTATAATTCTATTCTGGAAGAAATGTCATGTGATATATTTTAAAGCAGTAGGTTAGCATGATTGTAAAATCTGGTTACTAAAATGTGTTTGCTGTGCATTATTTTCTATAAAGCAGACAGATTTATTCTAGGGATAGCAAGTAGGATAGTGCTCAACAAGGACATAACTCAGTGAGATCAGATATATATATATATATATATATATATATATATATATATATATATATATATATATATATATATGTGTGTGTGTGTGTATGTGTATGTGTGTGTATGTATGTGTGTGTGTGTCTGTGTGTATGTGTGTGATGGCTTTTTTTTAATAATGCAAGTGTTTCTGAGAATTTGCATAACTATGCAATATGATTTATAATAATTTTTATGAATACAATATTTTACTCTATTGACAATAATGAGTTTAAGTAAATGCTCATATACAAACAATTCAAGATTTTTTTTTGGAAGCTGTTAATAGTATTCACATGACAGAAAATAGATGCGTCTTAATATATGTAATGTCTCAATCATATTAGCCAAAGTTTTTGATTTAAATGAATGTTAGAACCTAATTTTCTCTCCTCTTGATTTCTAACATCAAGATTATTTGAATGCTATTTGAATACAAGTGTTATATATTACATAGATCTATATAGTAGTATGAACAGTTTTTAATAAAAAAAAAAAAGTTTATTTTAGTTTATATGATGCTGTTTTACCAAATGTGTAGTTTTGTCTTGATAGATAATTGAATTGAAAACTGTTAACCTCAGTTAAATATAACTAGTATTAAATTGATAAGGTGGTAGCTGAGGTACTCCTGCTTAGGGTAGGGGGTTAACTTGAGTAGTAAATACTACTCTAAGTTGGAGTTTTCAACTCCAGGCTGGATGCAAGGTTTAATCCTTACATTATTTTCACTTGTTCATTGTTATATGTATATAGTTTTGACATCCATAATATATTTTGTACACTCATTGTCACTACAAACAAAATTGAATCCTATACAAAATCCCATAAGAGATTTAATAAATACAGCTATATTTAAAGGTACACCTAAAAGAGGAGATGTAACATTATTTATCTTGTTATTTGTTATTTCGATCATAAGATTCTTGAGTTTTAAAAATGCCAAATGACATCTTTAAAAGGAATTTCTTTAAACATTAATGGATTGAATAATCCGTGTAAAAGGGCAAGCCTAATAAGATACATTAATTTACACAAGGCCAATCTAGTCTTCCTGCAAGAAACCCATCTCTTGAAAAAAGATATTGATAAACTAGCCACTAATAAGTATACAGTATTGGTTAGTTCAGAGCACACTCAGAAAAAGAGGAGTGGCTATTTTATGGAATAAAAGTATGCCCATTCCTAAAACCATTAAGTCTTTTCAGGATGACAAAGGAATGTTTTGTATGGTTACAATACAAATTAATGGGAAGATTTACACTTTAATTAATGTATATTGGATACCTGGAATTGGTATTAATACAGTGAAACATCATATTGATAAGATCATATCATTCTCTATAGGGGATATTATTTTAGCTGGTGATTTTAATTGTATACTACATGAAAGTGATACTACCACTATAAGGAAAAGAAGAATTACATCTAATGCAAAACATTTAAATGATTTTGCTAATTCTTATCATTTGAATGATATTAATAATCAGATAGATTCAAAATCATTACCATACACCTTTTTTTTAACAGATACAAAACTTATTCAAAAATAGATAGGGTCTTTATTTCTAACCAGATGGTAACAGATTTAATTAATTCCAAAATAATTTCATGTCCTATATCTGATCATAACTCAATTGTTTTTGAATTCATGATAAAAAATACTCATAATGTTCAGATCAAAAGGATACCAGCATACTTAACTCAGCTAAAAGACTATAAAGAATATATACTTTCAGAAGTACAACATTTTCTAGACATAAATAATACTCCTGAAGTCTCCATTGTCTATGTTTGGGATGCCTTAAAATCATATCTATATGGACAAAGTATCAGATGGTATAATAATAAAAGGAAATCTTGGGATAAGGAATTGTTAGATATTCAAAGTAAATTAGACTCTTATAAACATAATAATAAAGAAAATATTATGGACAAGAAAGTTATTGAAGAAATAAACAAACTAAATGAGAAATACAAAGAAATTTTAACTCATAAAGTTAAAATAACTTTAGAGAAATACAAGTTTTGTCTTATTCAATAAGCCCCAAATACTTACATAGACTTAAAAATAAAACAAAAGATTGAATAAACAAAACCATATCAAAGAAATCTTTTCTCTAAGGAAAAGAAGAATGTTTCTAGTATACCAGAAATACTGGATGAATTTAGAAATCACTTTCACAAGATTAACCATAACAACATTAACATGGAACCTAAAGATAAAATAAAGGAGTTTATAACCACAGACATGAATAAAAAGCTTAATAAACAACAGATTAAACTATTGGACAAGAATATTTCATATACAGAAGTTATTACACAAATAAATAAGCTTAAATCAAACAAAGCACCGGGTAATTATGGTATTATACCAGAGATATATAAAATCCTTTCTAAAACTACATATTCATTAATACATAAGGTTTTTATTTTGGCCCAAACTGAGTTAATAACCCCCCCATCTTGGCAATATACATTTATTTCACCAATTTTAAAACCTAATAAAGATCCAACTAGATGTTCTTCATATTGACCCATCTCATTACTTAATGTTGATTATAAAATGTTTATGAGTATTTTTGCTGACAGATTGAAGACAATCATCCCCGGCATTATAGATATAGATCAGATGGTCTTCATTGTAAATAGAAATACTTTTGATAATATAAGAAGAACTTTAACATTAATTGATTTTGCAAATAGGAAAAAGAAAGATTTAACACTTATTAGTCTTGATATAGGTTCAGCATTTGATTCAGTAAGTTGGGACTATCTGTTTACCTTACTGAAATGCACAAACTTCTCTAATGCATTTGTAAATTTAATTGAGCATTTATACAAAGGAACGCTGGCATATATTAAGGTAGGAACATATGTTTCACAAAAAATACCCATTCTTAAAGGTACAAAGCAAGGATGTCCACTTTCTCCACTATTATTCACTTTAGTAATGGAGCCTTGGGCTAATTTGATTAGAAACAGTACTGACATAGAGGGTTTTGAAATAGACGAAAATACAACATCAAAAATTTAACTTTTTGCAGATGATGTTCTAATTACATCAGCAGGATCTAATTCTTCTATGCAGTCTTTATTTGATAAAATGATGAATTTTAAAAGTATTTCTGGTTTAATATTCAATGAAGAAAAAACTAAAATACTACCTATATATACACGAAAAAATATTCTCATTAGTGATTTTACTAAATATGTACCCAATTCAGGTCAGATAACTTATTTAGGTATAATACTATCTAAAGATATTAAATCTATTATATATAATAACTATAATACCTGTTTTCTTAATATACAAAATCTTTTTAATACCTGGAATAATATGTTTTTACTATGGAGGAGAGACTTACAATTATTAAAATGATAATATTCCCCAAGATTTTATACTTAATACAATCAATAATACTTTCACCTACAAAAATAATTATCAAGAAACTGAATACACTAATGTTAAATTTCTTATGGGCACGTAATAGACCTAGGATTGCATTAAAGAAACATACTAATAGCTGGTCTCAAGGGGTATTTCTTTTCCAGACTTTAATTTATATATTATCTCTTCTATTATAAAAGTTATTACTTTATTAATAGATCAGTCATATATCGCAAAATGGAAAGATTATTGGGAGCTAATTAGTATGCACTTCATGAAAATCTCCTTAACACATAAAAATATGATTGTAAATAACTCCATGTTGTGGTTGCTAAAGGAATTTTGTACTTCACCTATTACACCTAAACATATGGTTTGTTACCCATTAAATATTATTATTAGTTATCATAACTTTATATTCATGCACCCTAAGTATAGGGAATGGAATTTTATTGTATTCCTATAATGTATACTCAGGGTATGCTTATGTCATCTACTTCTGAAGGAGCTCATTTAGCTATAGATAATGATCTAAAGTACTGGTATCAGCTGATATCTGATAATAAAGTTAAAAATCTAGATTTCTTAAAACAAGAATTTGATCTAAGAGAAACTTGCTGGTTAGAGGTTCAGATCTTTAGACAACATCTCATTGATAGAATAGATCTAATGTCTATAACAGTTAAAGAATCTATTCCAAAACTGATTGATTACTTGATATTAAATTTACAGCATAAAGTTTCTGATAAAGGTAAACTTTCATATATACATAAAATTATCAGACAAGAAACTTTTTACAGTGTAGATTCATACTGGAATTATTTCACCTCTATTAATGGGGACCCACCAACTCAACAAGATAAACAATATATATTGGAATCTGCTTATAGAACTACATCTTCCATTGTCTGGAGACTTTATACATGGAAATTTTTACATAGATCTTTTATACACCTTTGATGATGAATAAAATAAATAATAAAGATAATCTATGTAAGAGATGTAATGTAGAAATTAATGCTGACTGGGCTCATATGTTTTATGACTGTATGAAGTTGAAAGAATACTGTAAGTCAATTAATGAATTTTTGCAGGCTCGTTTTACAGATAATTTCATTATTTCTAAGTCTCTTATATTATTCAACACACCTGTACCTCAATGTGTTAAAAAGATTAAGCTTCCCTTGTTATGGTCTATCCTAGCAGTGGCCAGGAAAATAATAACTAGAAATTGGATTTCAGATACACCTCCTTCGTTCAATGAATTTAAAAATGTTATGAATATAATGTGCCATATGGAAATAAGCACAATTAGAATGAGAACAACTAGAAAAACATCATATTATATTGTATGGGATAATTTACAAAATTTGTTAAAAAAATTCTAATTTCAATAGCACGGTATTTTAGTTTAATTAATTGATCTGATTGTAGTGGATGTCTTTGTAAATACTTTAGTTGTTTTGTTGAATATTATAATAATACCTATTTTTAATTACTTGTATAAAATTGTTATGATATTTCTCTTATATGTTAAAACAATAAACCTGTTTTGAAAAAAAAATGTGTTTGCTGTGCATTATTTTGTATAAAGCAGACAGATTTATTCTAGGGACAGCAAGTAGGATAGTGCTCAACAAAGACACAACTCAGTGAGATCATATATATATATATATATATATATATATATGTGTGTGTGTGTGTGTGTGTGTGTGTGTGTGTGTGTGTGTGTGTGTGTGTGTGTATGTATGTGTATGTGTGTATGTAAGTGTGATGGCTTTTTTTTTTTTATATAATAATGCAAGTGTTTCTGAGAATCTGCATAACTATCCAATAAGATTTATAATAATTTCTATGAATACAATATTTTACTCTATTGACAGAATGAATGTTTGCCACAAGTTTTAATAAGTTTCCCGCCAAAATGTTAAGGGAGACAGTCTGGGATGTGGGCTGTCTCATGCACAGTGTCCATGAACTACTTCAAAAGCTTCAACTCACAGAATTCTCACAGAGAAACTGAAAGCAGTTAGTATAACCTCTGACCTAGTTATCATACTGACACACCACAGATTCAGGAAAAATACTCTATTCATAAAATGTCAGTTATAATGAGTTTAAATGATGTAGTTTCTTGTAGTAGGTAAATGTCTTATTTTAGAAGGCATAGAAAATGAAACATTTATTTAAATGTTTTTGAAAATCTACTTAACAGCAGCATAATAATCTGTGTTAAAAACTTCTGTTCCAAACATATACTTTATTATAATTCATTTAATTCATCTGATTGACAAGCATAAACAATTTTATAATTCTATTCTGGAAGAAATGTCATGTGATATATTTTAAAGCAGTAGGTTAGCATGATTGTAAAATCTGGTTACTAAAATGTGTTTGCTGTGCATTATTTTCTATAAAGCAGACAGATTTATTCTAGGGATAGCAAGTAGGATAGTGCTCAACAAGGACATAACTCAGTGAGATCAGATATATATATATATATATATATATATATATGTGTGTGTGTGTGTGTGTGAGTATGTGTATGTGTGTGTGTATGTATGTGTGTGTGTGTCCGTGTGTATGTGTGTGATGGCTTTTTTTTTAATAATGCAAGTGTTTCTGAGAATTTGCATAACTATGCAATATGATTTATAATAATTTTTATGAATACAATATTTTACTCTATTGACAATAATGAGTTTAAGTAAATGTTCATATACAAACAATTCAAGATTTTTTTTGGAAGCTGTTAATAGTATTCACATGACAGAAAATAGATGCATCTTAATATATGTAATGTCTCAATCATATTAGCCAAAGTTTTTGATTTAAATGAATGTTAGAACCTAATTTTCTCTCCTCTTGATTTTTAACATCAAGATTATTTGAATGCTATTTGAATACAAGTGTTATATATTACATAGATCTATATAGTAGTACGAACAGTTAAAAAAAAAAAAAAAAAAGTTTATTTTAGTTTATATGATGCTGCTTTACCAAATGTGTAGTTTTGTCTTGATAGATAATTGAACTGAAAACTGTTAACCTCAGTTAAATATAACTAGTATTAAATTGATAAGGTGGTAGCTGAGGTACTGCTGCTTAGGGTAGGGGGTTAACTTGAGTAGTAAATACTACTCTAAGTTGGAGTTTTCAACTCCAGGTTGGATGCAAGGTTTAATCCTTACATTATTTTCACTTGTTCATTGTTATATGTATATAGTTTTGACATCCACAATATATTTTGTACACTCATTGTCACTACAAACAAAATTGAATCCTATACAAAATCCCATAAGAGATTTAATAAATACAGCTATATTTAAAGGTACACCTAAAAGAGGAGATGTAACATTATTTATCTTGTTATTTGTTATTTCGATCATAAGATTCTTGAGTTTTAAAAATGCCAAATGACATCTTTAAAAGGAATTTCTTTAAACATTAATGGATTGAATAATCCGTGTAAAAGGCCAAGCCTAATAAGATACATTAATTTACACAAGGCCAATCTAGTCTTCCTGCAAGAAACCCATCTCTTGAAAAAATCTATTGATAAACTAGCCACTAATAAGTATACAGTATTGGTTAGTTCAGAGCACACTCAGAAAAAAAGAGGAGTGGCTATTTTATGGAATAAAAGTATGCCCATTCCTAAAACCATTAAGTCTTTTCAGGATGACAAAGGAATGTTTTGTATGGTTACAATACAAATTAATGGGAAGACTTACACTTTAATTAATGTATATTGGATACCTGGAATTGGTATTAATACAGTGAAACATCATATTGATAAGATCATATCATTCTCTATAGGGATATTATTTTAGCTGGTGATTTTAATTGTATACTACATGAAAGTGATACTACCACTATAAGGAAAAGAAGAATTACATCTAATGCAAAACATTTAAATGATTTTGCTAATTCTTATCATTTGAATGATATTAATAATCAGATAGATTCAAAATCATTACCATACACCTTTTTTTCTAACAGATACAAAACTTATTCAAAAATAGATAGGGTCTTTATTTCTAACCAGATGGTAACAGATTTAATTAATTCCAAAATAATTTCATGTCCTATATCTGATCATAACTCAATTGTTTTTGAATTCATGATAACAATACTCATAATGTTCAGATCAAAAGGATACCAGCATACTTAACTCAGCTAAAAGACTATAAAGAATATATACTTTCAGAAGTACAACATTTTCTAGACATAAATAATACTCCTGAAGTCTCCATTGTCTATGTTTGGGATGCCTTAAAATCATATCTATATGGACAAAGTATCAGATGGTATAATAATAAAAGGAAATCTTGGGATAAGGAATTGTTAGATATTCAAAGTAAATTAGACTCTTATAAACATAATACTAAAGAAAATATTATGGACAAGAAAGTTATTGAAGAAATAAACAAACTAAATGAGAAATACAAAGAAATTTTAACTCATAAAGTTAAAATAACTTTAGAGAAATACAAGTTTTTGTCTTATTCAATAAGCCCCAAATACTTACATAGACTTAAAAATAAAACAAAAAGATTGAATAAACAAAACCATATCAAAGAAATCTTTTCTCTAAGGAAAAAGAAGAATGTTTCTAGTATACCAGAAATACTGGATGAATTTAGAAATCACTTTCACAAGATTAACCATAACAACATTAACATGGAACCTAAAGATAAAATAAAGGAGTTTATAACCACAAACATGAATAAAAAGCTTAATAAACAACAGATTAAACTATTGGACAAGAATATTTCATATACAGAAGTTATTACACAAATAAATAAGCTGAAATCAAACAAAGCACCGGGTAATGATGGTATTATACCAGAGAGATATAAAATCCTTTCTAAAACTACATATTCATTAATACATAAGGTTTTTATTTTGGCCCAAACTGAGTTAATAACCCCCCCATCTTGGCATTATACATTTATTTCACCAATTTTAAAACCTAATAAAGATCCAACTAGATGTTCTTCATATCGACCCATCTCATTACTTAATGTTGATTATAAAATGTTTATGAGTATTTTTGCTGACAGATTGAAGACAATCATCCCCGGCATTATAGATATAGATCAGATGGTCTTCATTGTAAATAGAAATACTTTTGATAATATAAGAAGAACTTTAACATTAATTGATTTTGCAAATAGGAAAAAGAAAGATTTAACACTTATTAGTCTTGATATAGGTTCAGCATTTGATTCAGTAAGTTGGGACTATCTGTTTACCTTACTGAAATGCACAAACTTCTCTAATGCATTTGTAAATTTAATTGAGCATTTATACAAAGGAACGCTGGCTTATATTAAGGTAGGAACATATGTTTCACAAAAAATACCCATTCTTAAAGGTACAAAGCAAGGATGTCCACTTTCTCCACTATTATTCACTTTAGTAATGGAGCCTTGGGCTAATTTGATTAGAAACAGTACTGACATAGAGGGTTTTGAAATAGACGAAAATACAACATCAAAAATTCAACCTTTTGCAGATGATGTTCTAATTACATCAGCAGGATATAATTCTTCTATGCAGTCTTTATTTGATAAAATGATGAATTTTAAAAGTATTTCTGGTTTAATATTCAATGAAGAAGAAACTAAAATACTACCTATATATACACGAAAAAATATTCTCATTAGTGATTTTACTAAATATGTACCCAATTCAGGTCAGATAACTTATTTAGGTATAATACTATCTAAAGATATTAAATCTATTATATATAATAACTATAATACCTGTTTTCTTAATATACAAAATCTTTTTAATACCTGGAATAATATGTTTTTACTATGGAGGAGAGACTTACAATTATTAAAATGATAATATTCCCCAAGATTTTATACTTAATACAATCAATAATACTTTCACCTACAGAAATAATTATCAAGAAACTGAATACACTAATGTTAAATTTCTTATGGGCACCTAATAGACCTAGGATTGCATTAAAGAAACATACTAATAGCTGGTCTCAAGGGGTATTTCTTTTCCAGACTTTAATTTATATATTATCTCTTCTATTATAAAAGTTATTACTTTATTAATAGATCAGTCATATATCGCAAAATGGAAAGATTATTGGGAGCTAATTAGTATGCACTTCATGAAAATCTCCTTAACACATAAAAATATGATTGTAAATAACTCCATGTTGTGGTTGCTAAAGGAATTTTGTACTTCACCTATTACACCTAAACATATGGTTTGTTACCCATTAAATATTATTATTAGTTATCGTAACTTTATATTCATGCACCCTAAGTATAGGGAATGGAATTTTATTGTATTCCGTATAATGTATACTCAGGGTATGCTTATGTCATCTACTTCTGAAGGAGCTCATTTAGCTATAGATAATGATCTAAAGTACTGGTATCAGCTGATATCTGATAATAAAGTTAAAAATCTAGATTTCTTAAAACAAGAATTTGATCTAAGAGAAACTTGCTGGTTAGAGGTTCAGATTTTTAGACAACATCTCATTGATAGAATAGATCTAATGTCTATAACAGTTAAAGAATCTATTCCAAAACTGATTGATTACTTGATATTAAATTTACAGCATAAAGTTTCTGATAAAGGTAAACTTTCATATATACATAAAATTATCAGACAAGAAACTTTTTACAGTGTAGATTCATACTGGAATTATTTCACCTCTATTAATGGGGACCCACCAACTCAAAAAGATAAACAATATATATTGGAATCTGCTTATAGAACTACATCTTCCATTGTCTGGAGACTTTATACATGGAAATTTTTACATAGATCTTTTTATACACCTTTGATGATGAATAAAATAAATAATAAAGATAATCTATGTAAGAGATGTAATGTAGAAATTAATGCTGACTGGGCTCATATGTTTTATAACTGTATGAAGTTGAAAGAATACTGTAAGTCAATTAATGAATTTTTGCAGGCTCTTTTTACAGATAATTTCATTATTTCTAAGTCTCTTATATTATTCAACACACCTGTACCTCAATGTGTTAAAAAGATTAAGCTTCCCTTGTTATGGTCTATCCTAGCAGTGGCCAGGAAAATAATAACTAGAAATTGGATTTCAGATACACCTCCTTCGTTCAATGAATTTAAAAATGTTATGAATATAATGTGCCATATGGAAATAAGCACAATTAGAATGAGAACAACTAGAAAAACATCATATTATATTGTATGGGATAATTTACAAAATTTGTTAAAAAAATTCTAATTTCAATAGCACGGTATTTTAATTTAATTAATTGATCTGATTGTAGTGGATGTCTTTGTAAATACTTTAGTTGTTTTGTTGAATATTATAATAATACCTATTTTTAATTACTTGTATAAAATTGTTATGATATTTCTCTTATATGTTAAAACAATAAACCTGTTTTGAAAAAAAAAAAAACATAAATGTCATTTTCAAGATGGTGGTCATCTAGCTTGCACCCTATCCATAGTGCTCCTGATATAAATACAGTTACCGATAGCTCAAACCGCTCAAAACGCCAGGTATCGATATCTCCGTGAAGGTCTATGGTATTCTGCCCTGATACCTTAAATTCAGTATTTTTCCTAACTAAAACAGATCAGGATAACCAGTTTTAACTTAATCCTGCTTCTGAAACTTGTGCCACGTGCGTCCAAGGGGCCCATACATCCATTACCACTCTATTATCTATCACTGCATCCAAGGCATGGCTGACAATTCCGACAGCATGGAAACTCAAACTACCAAGGCAAATGTCTCTTCAGTGTTTTCTCCTAAAAGGACATAGTCTCTAAAAGACAAAGAATTACCAAACAAACCGCCGACACCATCAAAACAAATGCTAAAGGGAAAAATGATCCGAACTTCCACCTTGATGACCTGAAACTGGCTTTACAACCTATCCAGCTAGCCATACAAGGCTTCTCTGAGCAACTTACTAATTTTGGCAAATCTATAAATCAAATATCTGAAAGGATGGATACGCTTGAGAATAAACACCAAGCAAATGAGATCCTGCTACAATCCTTATCGAATGGCTTACGTGCCAAGGACTCCCTGCTTTCAGAGATGCAATCCAAAATAATGGATCTGGAGGTGAGAAGCCGCCGTAATAATATAATAATTAGAGGACTACCAGAAACATATGATAATCAAAACCTACCACTAATCACCAAACAGATTTTCTTAGCGTTACTGAGCTTGGATGACAGCACGGAGAGTGTGGTTGTGGAGAGAGCTCACAGAGCCTTGCATAGTCGTCAAGTTGCCACTTCACCCCGCCTTATCTACACTAAACTGTTAAACTTTCAGGACACTCAAAAAATACTAGCAACAGCCAGAAAACAAAAACAGTTTACCTGGAACAAGCACAAGCTCACCTTTTCTCAAGACTTACCCCTCTTAATTAAGTTAAATAGACAAAAATTGGCCCCGTTTTGTGCAGATCTAATCAAGCGAAACATTAAATTTCAGATGCGCTACCCTAATGTTTTATCTTTTACATACAATGACAAGAGACATTCAGTAAACACCCCACAAGAAGCGAAAGAGATTTTTACTAGACTATTCAATGAGTACCCTGCTTTATAACTTGAAGTATTGCAAATGTCTATCCATGCACTTAGCTTAGTTGATTGATCTCAAACCAAAGACTCATCCCTATACTGGATGTAATTGGCTCACCTCCAAATTCGTGTTCAAGATATTCCGCTCTTCACATTGGCAATACTGATTGCTATTCTTATTCTTGTACATTATTGTTATATAATCTGATTTTGGTCCCAGGCTCCTATTTTGAAGAGGAACCTTATAGTTCCTGGAATCAGCAGCCTGCGAGTCACCTTAAAGGAACGACTTCCGGATGCACACATCATCGCACTGGTCCTGGATCTTCTTTTTGTTAGCGACACTAAAAAGACTTAAACTTTGACATATAGCCTCTTATATACGAATATATAGGGGTGTTGACTGTAAATTTATCCGTTATCCACTTTGTATATGTGTCGCTATAAGTAAAATATTAAGCGAATTGCTCAGTTGTCACTGAGCACAGTGTTATCCTTTCTATATCCTGCGACTTCCTTTGAGCCTCTACAAACTTTCAAGTTTATTGGGCAAATCCCGAATACCCTCGCAGATATTACTATTGCCCAAAAACTTTTAATTTCGGGGCAGTAAGAGCAAAGCTAAGTGCACTACTCACCTGCATGGTCTACATGTTATTTACGGAGGAAGAAAGTATATGTTGTCTCGAAGGCTCTTTGGTGGTGTATGATGCCTGCAAGTTCTTCAAAATAGTCTTTCATCACTTCTACAGCGACTTGACTATACAGGACTTTCTCTAATCAGAACGTTTCTTTTTTCCTTATTTTAACACATAGCATATCATATTACTTTTTGTACTAATTTGAACTGGTTGTGAGTTATTTCCCCTTCTCATTGCTACGACTGGTCAAATCTTTCCTCACACCAACTCTGGGTAATTATATCCAGATGCATGACATCACATTATATCAACTGCGTACTTATCAGTAGGCTAATTGCCTTTTCTTATGTAATTTCAGCCAAATCTAAAGATGTTGTACACATGTAAATGTTATCCCCTTTACATTGGCTGCCAAATATATATTTTAGTATCTAAAATGTTGTCATTACAATAGTAAATGAATCATCACATCATTCTGTACTTATCGCCTTCTTACCTATAATTTTTTTTTTCCTCATTCTTTACTCTTCCTGTCACAACTCTATATATATCTTTCTACAATGTTCCAATATCCAGTTGTTGTCAAACTTATTATACTTCACTAACCCTCTGTCTTCTAACTTTTCTATCCCTTATTACGTACATGCTTCCACATTCTTATTAAATCTTCTCTCTAGATATGTCTGAATACTTGGCTACTCTTACATACCTGTTCACCTTTTCCAATTCTTCCTAACTTATTTTGGAGCCCATGGAGAGTCATTTCAGTAGGGTCCTAGTATGACTGTTATCTTGTCTATTCTTGTTTTGTACATATGTATAGTTATACTTAACGTTGCAGCAGTCCTTTTTAGGACTTCATATAGGATTGTTTCAGATAATTTGTTTAATGTGTTAACCAAATTTGCTTACTTTCTTCATCAATATCTCCATATTCCTTCTTTAGGAGGGTCAGGGTGGGTAGGCACCGGGGTAGCTATGTAGGAATACTATGAGACTACTTTAAGAGAACCTCCGAATTATATTACCATGCATTGTCTACATTATGTTTGGTTTTGGTCTTCATGCTTTTTCAGTTCTCCAACACCATTAAGCACTACCTCTCCTCTCTATATGCTTTCTAGTGTATATGGCTCTATCCTTACATATTGACTCATGGAATGTCAGAGGGCTTCAAAACAAAGCCGAAAAGTCCCTTTTTTTCACTTAATCTACAAATCCCAGGCTAACATATGCTTCCTACAAGAAACACACATGCTCAGAGAAGACTGGAACAAAGAAAGGAAAAAGAATTGGGTTAAAAATATATTATCAGCGGGCATATCTTCCAATTCAAAAGGTGTGGCCATTATAATTAAAAACAATTTCCAGGGGACTATTATAGAAGAGAAGTTTGATATAAATGGAAGATGGTGCTACTTCACTTCCCGACTTCACAATATTGACAAACCAGTCCTATTCTTCAATCTATATGGTCCTTGCGTCCACCAACATATTTTCATACTAGAGGTCTACAATATCCTTTCTACATTCAATGACCACTATATTATAGTGGGAGGGGATTGGAATGCTGTCATTAACCCTGATATTGACCGTACTAGTAAATCTCCCTCTTATAATCATCAATCATCCATTGCCCTTGAGGAGTTAATGCTTGACCTTAACCTTGTAGACCCTACCTCACTCATAGGCTACTCCACTAGAAATGAAATATATACATACTACTCGAAATGCTATAATGCATTGTCAAGACTGGATTTCTTCCTCATATCTAATACTCTCTCCCATCTGAAGGCTATTTTTTCCTTAGAGCCTAGATTTCTTTCTGATCATTCTAGAATATCCCTTAAACTTATTCATGATCCAAATGTACCCCATATATCCAAATACAATAACTGGACTCTAAATAATAATTTGCTCTCCAACAAAACAGTAACTCGATTAGTTACTGAAACATTACTTGAAACAAACGCTAATATGGATAAATCGTACATTCCCTCTGACATCCAATGGGATGCTTGTAAAGCTTGCCTCAGAGGTATTCTAATAAATAAAGCTTCGTATCTTAAAAAACTCTATAGAAGCAAAGCATCTACCCTTAAACTAAAGATCCTTACTCTCGAGAATCAATATAGATTGAATCCGAACCCTACCTTTTATAAGGAAATCCTAGACTCACAAAAAGAACTACTTCACTTGCACCAACAAAATCTTTCCATACAGGAACAAAGATGTCTGGCTACCTACTCTGAATGGGCGCAAGTGCCCTCCAAAGTTTTATCAAGAATAATTAAAAATAATCAGACTCTCCCTAGAATCTCACCTTTACACTTCGATAATAAGGTATATAACTCTGATTATGAAATTACACAGCTCTTCACCTTCTTGTATTCAGAGGTCTACTCTAAGAAAACAGACTCCCTGATCATTCAACATATGGATGTTTTTTTAACTTCTGTTGAATTCCCCACACTTGATGAACAGCAAAGGGACATTCTCTCTGCTCCATTAAGCCTTCAGGAAATTTCTGGTGTTATTGACAGACTTAAACCTGGCAAATCCCCTGGTCCAGATGGATTCACAGCTGAATTTTTCAAATCCTTCAACTCAGTGGTTGCTCCTATTCTTCTTAAGGTCTTTAACTATATAATAATGAATGGTATATCAGATTTGCATTGGAATACTTCGAAAACTATTCTAATTCTGAAAAATAACAAGGACAAAACTGATCCCCATAATTATAGGCCCATTTCTTTAATTAACGTCGATATTAAGATCTTAGCCCCTTTACTGGCCAACAGATTGAAAAAAGTTTTACCGTCGTTAGTCTCCTCAGACCAAGCAGGATTTATGTCTCACAAACATGCATGGGATAATACCCTGACACTGGACTCCCTCATACATTTTACCAAAAATGATAAAAATCCACTCTATGCACTAACTCTTGATGCGTCCAAAGCTTTTGACAGAGTAAACTGGAATTTCCTTTTTCAAACTATGACCTGCTTCAACATACCCACTGCCTTTATAGACATAATTAAAGTCCTATATAAAAACTCTTTCACATATTTATGTATTAATAAAAACTTATCCAAACACATAAAGACCGAAAATGGTACAAGACAAGGGTGCCCCTTATCCCCCTTTCTCTTTAACTTATTCATAGAACCACCTTTTCTATACATTGCTCAAAATACCTTTCATATGATCCCTAAAGTTCTAAACACTAAAGTATTATTGTCTGCCTTTGCAGATGATCTTGTTCTCTACTTTCAAACACCTAACACAGACTTATAAAACTAGTCAATTCTATCAGTAAGTTCTCGTTGACCTCGGATTATCAGATAAATTCCAAGAAAACGCACATCTTTCCTATAAACTCTTCAGCTCATAAACCTTATTTATTTCCTGATTCTCCCTTTCAGACAATCTTTGACATCAAATATCTTGGGATTCAGTTTGAACATAATCAACTCTCGACATTCCAAAATAATATGGCCAGAGTCTGGTCAACAATAATGCTCGATCTACGTAGATGGGAACTAATGAATCTCTCGCTCCTTTCTAAATCAGCGATAATTAAAATGAATATACTTCCTAGGCTTTTGTACCAATTTAATGCCACGGACCAGATAATCCCCAAATCCTTTTTCTCCAAAGTCAACAAAGAATTAGCCAAATTTATCTGGTTTCCCAAATCAGTTAGGATTTCATATTCCAACTTAATATCCCCTAAAAATAAGGGTGGCTTAAGTCTTCCGAACCTCCATCTCTATTATGCAATTATTTCTGCTAACAGACTCCTGTCTATCTCGAACTTAAATTTTAACACATACAACTCTTACCCTAATTGGTGTAAACTTTGGTACCAACACATCTTAACCAAGAAGATTAATCCAGTCGCCCTTCCTTTTCTTTCTATGGATGTTATAGATACTTTAAAATTAGCCAAGTGTTTAAAACAAAAAGTTAACTCTTCAAGATTTGCTAAAACTCATTAAACTTGACAGTGTTTTCCCATTACTTCAACCCCTTCACTTAAATCCTAATATTAAGTTAAATAACATGACAATTAACCTTTCTAATTTCCCTCTTATTAAAAACTTTGTAGTCTGGGATATTCTGAAATATAAAGATGAAACTTTCACTAATTTACGCAAAATTCTCAAGGTTAATTGTAAATACCTAACTATTCTTCGTCAGTTGCGAGAATTAGTCACATCAAAATTTGCCCATATCAAGCCAAATAAACAAGCTTTCACCAATATAGACATAGTCATTCAATCTCTATTACTTCCGGAGAATATGCTCTCCAAATCATATAAACTTTTAACTTCCATAATTCACGATTCAGACTGCCTCTTCTCCAAATATTGGGATAAATACAACTCTCAGATATCTGAGAACCAGAAACTCTCTGCTATAAAAAATTCTTTAGACTGTTCCCCCTTCAAGAAACTTTTCTACACCCAGTTAATGATAAATAACAACGCTTATTACACTCCCTCTAAACTGAACAAGTTTGATTCTAGGAAATCCTCATGTCCATGTTGTTCCTTTCCAAATGCTGATCACCTACATGTTCTATGGTCTTGCCACCATTCACATAAACTCTGGACCTCATTGAAAATCTGCCTACAGAAAATGGGCTACCATAAATCCACTCTCTCCTGGGAATTAGCAATCCTTCACATTCCCACTAGAGGTCTTTCTAAATTTGACACTCATGTGTTGGTTTTCATATGCTCGCTTATGAAATTTTATATCACCAAAAATTGGCTTGATCATACTAAATTATGCTGGAATAACTTTAAGGTTTTGGCCTATTCATACATCTCAGCACAAAAAATTATATTGAAAAGCCCTAAGAAGATTGCCCTCCTTAAAAAAGTTTGGGAAAAAGTTTTAGATCTCATTAGTAGTGAATAATAATTCTGATTCCTTCTCTGGTCATGTAGACCTTGTTTTCCTTTTCCTCCTATATACTTCTCCTTATCTTAATGTACTCTTTCAATGGTTGCATTTTGGTTAACACTTGTATATATTGTATATATTTTATCAGTTTTTGTTGTTTGTGTTATGTTTTATCATATTACATATTTGTTTATGTTCAGTATTTTCACCTAGTTTCTAAATACCAATATTCAATACATTGTGTTTTTTTTGTTGATATGTTATGAATCAATAAAAAGTTTTTGGGAAAAAAAAAACATAAATGTTTGCTGAGGAAAAAACATGACTTTTCAAAACCACATTACAAGCAAAACAATGTCCACAGGGAAAACTTCCCAATAATTTGCACTCAAAAAGTGTAGTTGTTGTAGAAGGTTATAATCCAAATTAGAAAAGGATAGTGATAAAGCTGGGGGAGGTTTAAAAAATAAGGAGAAAGTGGGATTTTGGATTCAGATCCTTAAGGAGAATAATAAAAAACATACTGAAAATGATAGCAATAAAGTGGCATAGTGTATTCTTATAACCAAGGCAACAGTAGAACGGAGAAAGGAGATTTTGCCAATAAGGATGACTACAAGTAGAGGTACAAAAATAAGCAAGCGGATTCTGGAATTTAATGTAGTAATGGGCAAAAGAACCAATGTATTGAGAGCAAATAACTAGATAGGGACAAGTAATATAATAAGTTGAGGCCAAAAAGATGTTTTGATTGCAGTCTAGAGACTGCCTTCCCTACTAGGAACTGATATCAAAGTATAGATAAAAGAGAAAGAGATAAGGGAATCATAAGTGCAAGACCTGCTCTAGTAGATTTTTTAGCTGAATCTAGAACAGAAATTGCAGTTACACAAAGGGGGATTAGTGGAGCATATAAAATATTGTACAATAACTGTAGAGATCAATCAGAGGCTAGAAAAGATTGAGAAGAAAGACTGGAAAAGCAATTTACTAGGGACAATGAGAGGATAAAAACTCTTTAGTCATCACAAGACAGTCTAACTTACTTTGGAAAGTTTGTAAGATGTTACATGACAGTGTAAAAGTGATCTTTCTCTTCAGGTTTAGAAGAAAATAGGATTAACAGGAACAGCGTTTAACCCTAAAAGCATTGCAGCATTTAACTGCAAAGCTGAGGAAACATTATGATCTTCCTGATAACAAATGCTGTACTGAAAATTCAGAATGACATTCTTTCTTATGCTACAGAAATTAATTGGAGAAATGAAGTTAGCAGAGATCACTAGCCTAACTACTAGGGAACTAGATAATCATGATTTATATCAATTGTTTTTACCTGTTTTAAACTGGGATGATGCATATAACATTGTAAAATTCTGCAGTAAAAATACATTGCACTGAAAATTAGAAGGAAAGTATCTTTTATTCTATACATATAAAATGGAGGAAGAGATTTAACACAAGCTGCTAGCATAGCTGCTGGGGAAAGGGGGACAGTAATCTTAATTTATATCATCTGGTTTTAGTCTTTACAAAGTTAAGATTATACTTAGATGGAATATATGATACCATAAAGAAAGAGTATAGAAATCTATGCATGTTCTCTGAGCATTTGAAACTAACAGAAAATTGGACCATAGAGGTTAAATAGGAAAAAAGGGAACATGTAATATTTGGGGGTTTTAATTGGTGGCTTTCAATGTTCTTGAATAAATGGCTTTTGGAAAATTCCTTAATACATGTAGTATGGAAGGTGTTTCATTTAGGACTTTGATGAAGGATGAGGAAGTAGTAATCAGCTCTTTAAAAATAGATGCAGAAGACACTGCTGGATGAGTCATGCCACAGGAATTTGAAATGTTATGACAGTGTACTGCTGTGGAACGTTTTAGTGTATGGGCCTTTTCGGCATTGATGATGCTTCACCTGCAGATTGGGACTCAGGCATTACAGGGTAGAACAGGCACATAACTGCAGTGCCACTACTGGCATGCAAGAGGAGCTGTGTTGAGGATGGTGATGTCCTATTTTGGAATGGGGGAACTGCATCCATGTACAGTGGTTTCATTTCATGACTTCTCCCCTGTAAACAATGGGGATAATTCAAATCTAGTTATTTCAGGAAATTTATATGTGGGTTTTTGCAGAGCAGCATCACAGCATGCCTCTCTATATTTTTGGATTGATTAATGCATGCATAACAGAGTTTTGCCTACCATGCATGTGTTATCACAGCTAATATATAGATGGCAATATGTGGGATAGCTGATGTCAAGTGTCCTTGTTGAGCATGCAGCAAGCTTAGCTGTCATTCAACTATGTTAGAAATAGATAAAGAGGTTCTTTTATTGAATGTTTGTGACTGCCATTGTCTGATACTAGTTTAGTGGATATTCCTACAACTGCCGTGTTGGCTTAGTCTTAAGTAGTGTAGAGAGTTCTCTGCATCCAAAATGATGTCATTCTAGTATCAGAGCTGTAATTTAGTAGTGAGGTAGTACTGTAGGAAGGTGGAGGCCCTCTGCTATAATATCCCAGTCATTTCATAATCCAAACCAATACATTTCTCAGTTGCCTTCCCTAAGTGACTTGACAATGCTGAAATGAATTACGGCTACTGAATTAATTTGGAATGTTTTTATGACCAGTGGTAAAGAAGCAATTCCATGAAAAATCATATGAATCATAATGCTTCAAGATTAAAACCTGTTAAGACCTACTGTCTGAAGGCTGGCTGTGCCGTTTGAAAGGGAAGATCACATTAATATTCACAGATATATAATAAGAAAATCAAAATTCACTAATTACACAGATGCTGTACAGAATCCGCAAGAGATGTGCAAAATTGTTTAAGATGCTTCAAGAATGACTCTCCAATGACCAATTAACTGAAACTGATTCTGGATGAAAACAACTGTTTGAAACTTCAGCCTGATTAAACTTGCACACTTATTTAAAAATTCTAATTCAGTGGTTCCATAACTGTAGAGAAAAGTGAAAATACAACACACAGACTTATCACTGCTGGTAGAGAAACAAAAACGGTAGTAATTTTCAATGTAGAACAGTAAACATCAATTTACCATAGAGTCTGGTGATCTGGCAAGTTACTAGCGCATCCAGTAAGTTGCCCATCAAGGAATCTGATGTAGCAATGGAAACAGAACTGAAATTAAAAAACTGGATCATTTTTGCAATACTTGCAGCAGGTCGGAGAGGAGGAAATACCATTGCTGGAAGCCTTATACTTCAGAAAGCAGAGAAAAGGTGAAGTTGTTTGATAGCTCTAATTATATACTAACTGCCTACTATGCTCTTTGCTGTGTTTTGTGCCCTACTGCATGTATTTGAAAAGGAGGATTATTTGAAAAGTAGCTACATGTCTGTCTTTAATTTTATTGACCATACTTGTTACCTTTTGTGATTAGCAATTACACCAGCTAAAAACAGTACAGAATGTGCTTGATGAGTAGTAAATAAACGTAGACTACTGTTCAGCTTTGACAGGCTAATACTTTCAGCCAAGTGTTTGAACTGGAAAATAATGACATTATTAAATAAATGCCTTTGTTCATAATTTACAGCAGCTTTGCTGGACCCACTATTTAAAACATTTATGTGGCTATTTATTTATTATTTGCTGACCAGGAAAATCAGACTAGAACAGAGCCTATTTTCAGCAGAAGGTCAGGAAGAAACGCTCTTTGGAATGTGGGAGGAAACCCATGCGAATGCAGGGAGGACATTCAGACACCACACAGAAGCACCCCAGCCAAAATTGAACCAGAAATCCTCTTGCTGTGAGGCGACAACATTAATCGCTGCACCACTGCACAACCCAAACATCTATCTTGAATAAATCATTGTGTTTATATCTAGCAAGCATAATCAAATCTGAATAAAGGGGAAATTATATGTCTGCATGTCATATTTCAGCATACTAGAGTGATAACCTTAACTACAAATATAAAGTGATTTCAACTAGAATTGGTTATTTTTCATTTTCCCAAAAGCACGTGTATAAACACGCAATTATTTTATTCAACACTGGAGGTTATTTTCTGTTTTAAAAAGCAGGCTTTCTGCTTCATCTTTCTTTTAGGATATTATTGGTCATGTAGCAAAGTTCAATCCCCTATACTGTTTTAAAGTAGCCTATGTATGCCATATATTTGCAGCTTTTTATGGGCTGTTTTTTTTTTTCATATGAAGACAGTTTTGATAATTTTCTTAGCGAAATACACTTTGACATGTGAAGTCTGACAATATCGTATAAATCAAATCATAGTTTAGTACTGTTAAATGGAAAGTAAATGTGACAGCTGCGACAAGCTGTCATCTGAGTAATACATTTTTGTGCATTGCACATACAAGAAAATGGTGGTTGCTGCTTCAGGAATTCAATGCTGACTTTCTGAAAAATGAAGAGATAAAAGAAGCTTGACAGTCAGGTAGTTAAGGCATCTTAGTACTACCTTGGAATTTTCACCCACCAGGAGCAATGATGAAATCAAATGACTTTTATGGCTAAAACTTCTGCTACAGAAAATCTAACATGTTTAAAGCTTGCATTTCTATGTAATATTTATAGTAAAAATTATTAAATAATTAAAAATGATGATATTTGATATATTTTGCTGAATAAAAAGTGTTTTGAGTTTTTGTCTAAGCCTATTATTCATGAATATGTCAGCTATTACTTTGATCTCAACAAACATGCTATGGACAGATATACCTTTTTTGTAAATACTAATTTCATATTTTGTTTTTAATTTCAATGTAATTTTACATGTAGAACTTTAGAAATGATTCAGTTCTTGAGTATAGAATTAATTAGGAAGTGTAACAGGTACTTGACTGAATTATACATTTTTCATTTTTTTTGTTACTCTCTTTCTCTTAGTTGTGCAGATAGAACTCTTACATTAAGTTATAGTTATATGTTTGGCAACCATTTCAGCTTGATTTTGTTGTTGCATTTAGTTTTGCATGGCTATGCACGCAGCATACGTGATTATCTACCTGTTCTTTCTTGTCTTATATCGTTCTTGAATTATATATTTATGGTATTGCACTTTTTTCTGCTTGGCTCAACATTTGTTAAGTTGTGGAATTTAGAATTTAGCTGTTTTAAGTCAAGTTTATATATCTTAAGCCATTAAGCTTAGTTGCTCTGGATTGGGGAAGAGATGCCCAGTTCAGATTTTGTTTTTAAATTCAGATGTAGTTCTACATATGGAACTGACGGTCCAAAACTACAAGCACTGTACGTGTGGATAAATGTTCTTGTTTTATGTTTGTAGGAGTTAAATGCAATGTTTCAAGAAATATATATAAAAAAATAGAGTGCTAACTTATCTCATGTTACAGGTGGTTTGAAATATAAGCTTGGTGAAAATAATGAATTATCGTTTGCAAAAAGCAAATAGCAATAATAATGAATTATTGTTTTTGTGAAACAAATGGCATAATGCGATACCACCCATACAAATGGTTTGAATGATGATGTGTCCAGCTAACCAATTCTATGGAACTGAACATTTTGAAAACTGATTGAGTAATTTGGCTTGTCTTTCATTAATGATGATTTATAGGTACTGATTGTTCACCTATATTGTGTGTGTGTGTGTGTGTGTGTGTGTGTGTGTGTGTGTGTGTGTGTGTGTGTGTGTGTGTGTGTGTGTGTGTGTGTGCGTGTGTGCGTGTGTGTGTGTGTGTGTGTGTGTGTGCGTGTATGCGTGTATTTGTGTGCGTGTGTGTGTGTGTGTGTGTGTGTGTGTGTGTGTGTGTGTGTGTGTGTGTGTGTGTGTGTGTGTGTTTGTGTGTTCTCTCTTGTATTTTTTCAACAACAGGTAACCAAATACCTCTCTTCATTTCAACTTTAGTACTCTATAGACCTTTAAGCATCATCTTCTCACCATATAAGTGTATGTTATTTAGGAAACCACCAAACTGAAAGTTTTCCCACCATTTTAGGTCATCTAATCACCCAACATTCAAAAAATGTAAAAAGCACCTTTCCTCAAATATGTATGATGCTGCATCAGCATAGTAGTCACTTCCTCATGTCACACAGAAAAAAATACATTTACATCCAGAACTGCTTGAACTAAAACAGATTTCACACTTCATACAGGGGACCTTTAGTAATGAAATTACAAAATAATTGTGAGTGAAGAACCAGTCTTGCAAAAATGAAATATTTACTGAAAGTAGCTTTATTAGTGAACTTTGAAGTTAAACATTGTTACCCACATAAAATACATATTAAAATTTTAGATTTACATAACATAGAAATGTGTATTATTTATGCAAATTTTAGAACAGTTGTGGTAGTGACAAAGTCATATCACAAACTTTGAAAGTTTAAAAGACATGCACACAGCCATCTTCACACACTGTATAGAAAGCATGGCATCATTATTTTTAGGGGGCTGCATTACCTCCCAGTATCCCTTCCTTTTAAATATACTGCCTTCAAGGTTCTAGTATCACAGAGCAAAAATAATTCTCTTTTTCTTCAGGACAGTAAAGTAACCCTCTATCTCAGGTATAATATGAATCAGGTTGGGATCCTACGCATATGGTTGCAAGATAACATATTATTCAGAGCATGGTTGTCTTTTGGATTTCCCTGGTGAATTATATTATATTACATTACAGCACACACTTAAATACTCAGATCATGTGCGGAGGGTATCCTGCATATTAGGTTAATGCTAAAGGCTGCCATGCTACGCATTTGCTCATACAGCTGGTAATGGCCACTCTCTATACCTGCCCTCTGCATTATGCACTCCTTGTATATATAATTTGAATAGGCACATAGTTTTGTCAACTAAGCCTGGTTGTCTAGTTAATATTTTCCAATGCTCTAATAGTATGTGTTTAATATGGAAGCCAGCAATGCTGTATATTACTGGAAAGGAGTTGAAAAACTGTGTTTTGATGCTTTGCACTTCAACTTCTCCTAACTTGGCTGTAAAAATTGCATTTACAAGAAAAAAAGAGAAACTTAAAAAGTGTATCTGAAAGAAAGGGTGATGTACAAGGACCAACTAACAAGCCACCAGGGGTGGGGGTATACCCTTATAGTATATGTAGACAGTTTAGATTTATAACAGGGTTCTCTAGTGTCATTATCAATAGAAGGAATTTTACTGTCAGCATTTATGGGAAATACGGCTATAATAGTACTCATGTTGGTTACATAGCCTTGTGCAGTCCTTATGATTATTGTTATTTCTTATTGTTTTGTCCTTATGACACTAAACGTTGATGTACAACTAAAGTAACATGCAAACTGGATGTTTTTATTTCATTTCTGCCTTTTTTTTTAATTCTGTTCTTACACGAAAGTACATTTTCGAAAAAATGCACTTTCGCATAAGTCAGTTCGTGAATTTACATTTCATTTAAATGAAAATTTGCTGGATCAAATGGGATATATATATATATATATATATATATATATATATATATATATATATATATATATATATATATATATCCCTATCAGTAGCTCTAAATTCCAAAACTCCGAAGACCATATGGCCGAGACCATATGTCCAAAGGTTTGGAATGTCAAAACAATAAGAAATAACAATAAAATAAAACAAAACAACTTACCTTTACTTTAAGGGTGCCCCCCACACCCTCAGCTACTTAAATATGCCAAATCTGTGATTGCACTACAGTGAGGAAAATGGCAAATCCCGAGTTCTGCACTATACGGTGATCTCAACAGAAAGTGTTCGAAGTTCCAAAACTTTGAACATATGCTCTCAGCCACACAGTCTTCAGAGTTTTGGAATTTCGAGCTACTGATAGGGATATATATATATATATATACATATATATATATATATATATATATATATATATATATATATATATTTATACAAACATTGCATGCTCCCATGCTCCACATGGATATGTACCTAATTTCTCAGAAGTTCTCATACATAAGCTATCCTTGACCACAGGTTTGTAACAAAGCATTGTCCTCAAGGATGGACAATTCTTATAAGCAAAGTAAGGCTCATTTACCAAGACTTCTCTATACTTACGGTCTGATATTAAAGCCTTCCAATGTTTCCTAATAATATTATAGATATAGCCCACATTACTGGAGTACATAAGGGACATCTGGAGATAATTAAACATGCCACATTCACCAGCACTGTTTGTATCAGTTATATTAAAATAAGGTCTGGCTCTGTCATGCCTAAATGACACCACATCATTTTGAACTTATACAATATCTAATTCTAAATAACCTCGCTGCCAAAACTCATCAGCAATAATATCAAAAGAAGTATATGTATCGCTATGTCTGGTATGTAATCTGGCATTCCTAAAGAACTGGCCTTTCATAGCATTCATTTTCTGCTTCTTAGGGTGCATACTCTGAGAATGCAACTTATTATTAACCTTGCAAGGTTTTTTAAACAAAACAGTATCCAAGCCATCAGGAGTCTCACACACACTGATGTCTAGAAAATTAAAAGATACAGGGGGAATAATTAAAAGTAAATTTTAAGAAATGGACAGCACAGTGGTGCAGCAGTAGCATTGTTGCCTCACAACAAGATGTTTTCTGGTTTGATTATGTGCTGGTGTGCCTTCTGTGAGGAGTCTGCATGTCCTCCCTGCATACGTGTGTTTTTTCTCCGGGTACTCCGGTTTCCTCCCATGTTACAAAGACATGCATCTGCGGCATTTCTCTCGGGCCTCCACTGAAAATTGGCTTTGTTACAAGTTGGACTTTCCTGGTAAATAAATGTTGAATGACTAGAGAAACCAGTGGTTTGCTGCAAATATTCCACAATATTCCACAAACAAATTAAGTGCATCAATTGTACCAGCCCAGACAAAAAAACACATCATCTGCAAAATGACCATAGTGCAGGATGGAACCTAAAATTGAATTACAACAGTCAAAAACATATAATGTGTCCCAATGGGTAAGCACCATATTCACATAGTGATTTGCACATATGGTGCCCATTGCCACTCCCACTTTTTGAAGAAAATATCTATCTATTTATGCTATTAGCAAAGGAAATGGTAGGAATGCACTGGCAGGGCATGTCATGAAAAAAGGTCCAACATACAGGTTTATATTTTTGGTGCTAGAGATTTATCAAAATATGAATAGAGGGTATGATGTTAGAACTCGTACTGAGTGTTTAGAGGTAAAATTGATTTTTATGTTAACAGCAAATAGGGGAAAGGGATTAAATGAAACAGTCCTTTTAAGACCGTATGTAAGGTCCAGGGATTTAAAACATTGATTGATTCTAATATATTTTAATTGACCATTTTAATTGACTATTTAATTGAGATTGTTTGTAGTATATGTCTTGTGATTGATTTTGTCTGATAGTTCTGAAAGAGCAACCTCCATTGCGAAAGCACTCATCTTTTTATATTTCTTATTTTATTAACATTTTACCCCATCTAGCTGGCTCTTGTTTTACTTTGATGCTTTTAATATTCACAAAGAAAGCAAATTGATGGGCTGTTTTTAATAAAGATTTTTATTTATTTATTTACTTATACTTCATTGCCTGTGTTAGTCCCACTAGGTCAATAGTCTGTTTTCGGGGGAAACTATCAGGTGAAATTTGGCCATGTCTCTGGGAACCTTGCCTCCCTGTTTTTGATAAATGTTGTGAGATCCTTTACATCCACCTGATCAACCACCAACTCAGGCAGATGGGATCTCAGTTTAATGGGTCTTCCACATGATGGATATCATTTGGACTCTGTTTAAATACTTAATTACTGCAACTCAGATGAGGTCTATGTGTAATAGAGATGAAAATCTCAGTGTGTATTTTATTGTTCATAGCGTGGTATTTTTATTATTTGACGTTTGCATGTCTGGAGGATTAATTTAACTGTAAAGGAATATCAGAAGTGTATGCAAGATGTTACATTTATGAAAGTAATTTCCCATATTGTTTTCAACAATATTATCAAAAATCTAGTAAGAGACTTTTGAAAAGCAAATCCCCTTTCCAGATCAGCTTCATAATTAGTTTTCTCAACACTTATTTGATATATTGATCCACACGCCATATATCAGTGTCATTCTGTACTGAACTGGATGCTATATCATTATTAAAGCCAGGCCAAAGTTTTACTAAACCAGATGCAAGATACAGGTCCTAAAATATATAAAATCATCATTGCTTTCTTTGTTTACCACGGATTCTACGTTTTGGATTATGATAATTAATAACTACTTAATTAATTCTCTTTCAAAATGCAACTATATAAATCAGTTTGGGTTCACAGCTGGTAAATCTGCCATTAGAGCTAAATATATCACTCTTTTTATTATTCTGTTTATTCAATAAAGATAACAAAATCCCATTCAGTGTTACTGTTATCTGTAATGAAGCCCATAAAACTTTTGACATGTTATCAGGAAGGTCAGTTTCACTGTAAAGAAGTTATGCTCCAATGCCGCGGTGGTACAGCGGTAGCGTTGTTACTTCACAGCAAGAGGTTCTCCCGTTTGATTCTCGGCTTGGCCTGGGAGTGCCTTCTGTGTGGAGTCTGCATGTCCTCCCCGCGGTTGGGTAGCGTTCAAAAGACATGTGTGTAAATGGGCATGCCTTTGTTGAAGGTTGGGCATCAAGCTGGCACCTCGGCGTTTCGTAAAACTCTATTGCCAATCATTAGTGGACCGGAGTTCCGCTGTGGTGACCCCTTACCGGGAAAAAGCCGAAAGACAAACAATATATATATATATATATATATATATATATATATATATATATATATAGATATATATATATATGCAAATATATATATGTGCGTGTGTGCGTATATAAATATATATATATATATATATATATATATATATATATATATATATATATATATATATATATATAAGCATATTTTAATATTCCCTTCTGTCTTAAAATAAATGGAACTAATGCATCAGTATTCAGCAGTTTAAAGGAATTAGGCAAATATGCTACACTTTCCCTAATGACTGTTTATCATTGTTTGAAGCCTTTCCTACCAGCTATCCAGTTACAGCAAGAAATCTACCCTATTCCAGTATGTGATTATTCCCTGGACTTCATTGTTTATACAGATGATTTGGTGTTATCAATTAATAATAAGAGAACCACTATACATAATTTCTGTCTTTAACTGAACAAGTGGCCAAAAAAAAAAAGTTTTGATTCAACCAAATTTATAACCACAAAAGACTCTCTAAATCTAAAACTGTGACTATGTACTGATAAGTCATTTAAATGTTTGGGTTGGCATTACTACTAGAATCTATTTCCTAATACAGAAAATCAAACAATAACTACACTTTAGAAAAATTCAGATATCCCTCAGTTTTCATCCATTTAAAATGCTCTTTTTTTTTTTTTTTGGAAGATACATTTCCTTAAAATAAAAATTCTACTTGACTGCATATTCCTGGCTTATAACTCACTGATTCCATCCAACTACATAGGGTTTAATAAATGTACAGTTCTTTAGCAGAAGTTCATTTGGAGATGTGATATTCCAAGAATTCCTTCATAAATTTGAATTGCTGACAAGTAGCAAGGGAGATCTAGTCTTAGATGTGGAAAGATGTTTTATCACGTGATTTTTATTACTTAGCATATCTATCTACCTTAAAATCGTTAGCCTTTTTCAAATTTTCTCTCTCTCTGTCTTGGAACATTAGTCTTTATACATTATTTGATTTAGTTAAACTGAAAGATAGAGGTTCATAGGTTCATAGAATGTTACTAGACTAATGACCCTACAGCCCTTACAAGCCTAGCAATATTTATTGCAAGTTACCCTAGGTGTCCATGGTTAGCTGAGTGAAGTTCACAGAGGTAAGGGTCGACAGTAGTTAATACTGACTTTCTCTGTCCAGGATGGACATTGGCACCACCCCAGGAGTGAATTTTCTGTCACCCATCCATTGATCTAGGTTGTCTTTATAGAGGGTCAGGGGGAGCTCTGTTTGTAGAGGACTGGGGAGAAAAGACAGACAAAAACATAGATACAGAAAAAAAATAAACATTAATTGGCACAGAAGTAGGACTGATTTTTTTTTTTTATAAGAACTGTTTTTAACTCTTCAAAAGGGTAATCATTTGAAATGCTGAGACCCACTAGAGTGAATCCTAAAACACTGAGAATGAATTGCTGAAAAAGCAGACTTATATATAGCAAGTTCGATATGGGCATTTCTTGGAATTTTCCCTTTTCTCCAAGGTATGGTGAATTCATATTTAGTATGCATAAGTTTATGGGTGTGTGGGGACTTGCTCCCACATGGGGGTGGAGAGGAGCTTGCTTCCCTTTTAAAAACAGGATTTAAAGAAAAGTGATGTTTCAGATTCATTCTTTTCCTGCAGCTTCTGTCTTTTTTCCCCTAATGTCATCACTCAGCATTTTAAGTGCCAACATTTCAATAGAGAGCCCTCAAAAAGGGCTTAGCTCATGCCATGCTCAAGTGAAATTTGGAATGAGAATTTCCTCATATATTCCCTCTCTTAAACTCTTGATAGTCTAATATAACATTTGCCCAGAAATAGATTTTTCAACAAAGAATCTCTCAGAAAATTACCAGACTCCAATCAAGTTTGCAACATTCAACTTTTTGTCATATTCCTGCTGGCATCTATGAAGTCAAAGAGGAGCAAGGTAACTTATTTGATAGAGGTATTCCAAAATAGCATCATGGTTGCAATATACTATTTACTTATTTCATTCTGCTACCCACATCAAATACTCACTGCCCTGTGCTTTCTGGATTGTAGAAAAGAATCCATAACATTTTAGATTTTTTTATTCTAGTTTTCATTGTAACCAAAGTACTTTTTTTTTTCTTTCCAGACTTAACTCTTTCCTCTTAAGCTTCCATTAAATACTCGGAATGGCTGCTTTTGATTCATTGCAGTTTGATAGTCTTTTTCCAATGCTATCTTTTTCTTATTTGACAAGTAGGGAGGGTTGAGTGAAATTTAGTTAACTTACACATTTTTGTTTGGGTTGTACTTCTATCAGTTCTTTTCTCAATAAATAGAAAAAAGTTTATCATGATGCTATGTCAGACACCGACTGCTCTGATAATTCCTAGTGTGTTCTCAGACATCACTAAGCTATAGTTAATTGTTTTGCCACTTTGAAGCTATCTATATCCTTCCACAGTGGTTAGATAACTCTGTGTTGTACACACCAAACACACTGCTTCATCCAGAGAGATATGGAGTCTGCTAGTCTCTGTCCATCTTCATATGCAGCCCTGTCACTGAACTGCACTTATAGGGTACTGTGGGCATGAGACTGATTGTTTTGGAAATATTCTGGTGAATTTTTTGCACCGTTGTTTCCAAATCCCCATACCACAGTGTTGCTGTAGGTGAGTACAGATAGGCCTCATACTAAGAGGTGAAGCTATGATCAGTACCCTCTACAGTGATATTCAGTTTTAGTAAATTTCTGTAAAAAATAACAACAGATATTTATTAGAGGGCAGGTAATATTGAACAAAAAGGGGAAGACTTGTCCTTTCATGAAGTGGGAATCGGAACTAATCTAGGGGAGCAGGAGATAGTGATGGGCCAAGCAGTTGCAGATAATGTATGATTAAAAAATAGGGATGGGAATTGAAGGCAAACATACTTAGTGAGATATGCATACCAGTATGGCTGAGGGGAAGGGAGCTCTAATATATACAGTAGAATTGTGGGTACGAATGACAGAAAGATGTATTACTAATAACAGCAGATGTGAAGAGCCTGCATATAATGTGGAGGAGAATTAAAATGAGGTGAGGAGTTTGCAGTGAAGGGTAGGATATTGATAGTGGATAAACTGTTCTATAGTCAAAAGTGCTAAACGTGGCTCTCTGTTATTTTGATACAGTGAAACAGTTGTTATATCTGCAAATTGATTTATTCTGCAGCTATGAAAGTATTACACTTTTGAAAAGGCTGCCCTACAGATTTGTCTCATACGTTTATTATATGGTAAATTTAGTGACAGATAGGAAATTAGGCAATTAGGAGAGATTAGACATCTAAAAGCATTAATGTGGTTCATTTATCCCAATGTAAAGAATATTCAAGCTTTTATGCAAGCACTGAAAGACAGAACATTATTTTTCTTATTTTTCCCTTTGGTGATCAGATAAGAAAGTTGGTCCATGGACCCTTTTCAGCCATGACCCATGTGCAATTGAAGAATTGTTAGAAAGATAATGATTGAATGACTATTACATAGATAATTTTGAAATAATTGATCTCATAAACTGTTATACAGATAATTTTGAAATGCTTTTGATAGAATTGGTTTACATGTCATAGTAATAAAGGTTATACATAGCAGAAAGAGCTACATGACAAAAGTACTGTCTTATAGAATATGTAATGTGTACTGATAGTAATCCACAGAAGTAATGCAGTTTTGCATGTTTGGTCATGACTTGCATCTATGTATATTTCAATAAAACATAAGAATAAAACAGTTTTACATACTTGTTCATGGTATGCTTCTATTTACACAATTATTAACAATGTTTCAATGCACTGATTATGGTAGTACAGTTATAGTAGAAGGTCACATTGATATTCCAATGGACAGTCAATATTATTTGGTATTTTCTGAAAAAAAAAACAGTTGGGGTTGAAGCTGAGAAGGAGAGGCTGACAGCTGAAAAGAGGTAGAATGTGACTCTTGTAGTGAGGGAAAGGTTATAAGTGGATGGCTTGTCTTAATCATTTCCTACATACCAGTTAAATTCACTTTATTTAGAGGTTAACTATAACTTCCTTTATGTATTTACATATTTACAAAGACTGACCAATTGTCTGAGCACTTAAGTGCTATTATAATGGGAAATATGTCAAATTCCCTTTATTGTCATAAACATCTATTCTAAAATTGTAACAAATTCTCATTTTGTGTTTTAGAAAAATTGAAAGATGATATGAGATGAGGGAATATGGAAAGATTATTGGGGAAATGGGAATTACAGTTACATTTATCTTTCAGTACAACATAATATCCATATTTAAATGATACCATTAATTTAAAATCTATGTTAAAACATAATACTATTTGTAACTGAAGACATCTGCACTAGATGGTGAATTATGGCTACTGTTTAGTTGAACATTAACTTTGGAAGGATATTATAATTTTTCGTTTTTATTGAAAACAAATAATTGTGTGTTAGGTTGCTTTTTAGAATGAACATGTGAGTTTTCATTCTAGTTAATTGTCTTTTTAAAAAAATATTAAATTGCTTTATAAAATAATATTTATTGAGGTATTTAATTAAATTAACAGAGAATAGTATAGTAGTGATGTTTCGGGGAAGGTGTGTGTTAACCAGTAACTTTAAAACGTAGGGTATACAAAATTATTTAAGTACTCAGGTTCCGAGATTCTATTAACAAAAACACTAATAGTGGTTATATATAAATGGCTGCATTAACTGGTACATTTTCTTTCCATTTTTTTGGTATACTTTTCCAGTTATATACTGTTTTACATGTCCAGACACAACTGAGTACTGTATACCTCATGATGGCCCCCTCTATAGCCACCCCTGGTACCAAGCCCTTCCCCAATCTCAAACAACACTGTCAGAGTGAGCACTGATGGCAGCACTGGCAGTCCACCACATTGAGTTTGACATGGAAGTCATGTGTGTCATTTCATGTGAAAAGTCATTGATATGTCTTTGGCCTCCATGTCCTCAGAGATGGGACATAACACACCAGTGAAGACATGTAGGAGTGAATTGCAGTAGACTGTATATGATGATATTGCAGCACAACTGCTGACAGATCATAACTGCTGTCTGCATGTCAGGGGGCTAGGTGTGACATGTGACAGCTTTGGTCATCCCTGTGAGGCTGTGACATAGAAGGTATGCCCACTTCAGATACATTTTGTTTACCTGATGCCACAACAACAGAAGGAGCAGAAGTGTTTATTACAAGTACATTGGATCCCTATCTCACTGGAGATGGTGAGTACACAGTCTGTACACTCATGTTCTAGCATTGATGAGGCCACACCTTCAGCCTCTACTGAATGTAGCTGCTCACCCAGAATACAGGCAGTCAGTGCCACTGTGTCATTAGACAGTGACTCAGGTATCCATGTGTCATCATCTTTATCATCATCCTCATCATTAACCTCATCATCATCAACCTCATCATCATCATCATTCCCAGCCCAGATGTCAACATCAGCCTATTGTCATTCTCTTACATCCACAGGTACCAAGGTAACAATGATAGGAAATGTGAATACACACTAAGAGGCACACCTGAGTGTACATGGGTACCAGTGCATAGCACAGTAATGGTATCCGTGCAAGATGCACCACAAATTTCTAACTCTTCTGCATGCACTCACCTCTGACAGTTTATGACCACATGGTAATGCTGGTGAGCAACACAGGTATGCACCTGAAGCTTCTTCCATGGAAGCTATGATGCAAAACAAATTATGTTATAGATGTGATTTGTAGGTTTCCATTTTGTTCCTCATGAATGTGACATAAGATTATGCTTTATCTTCTTCATGGGCCCCTATTACTGTACATTTACAAATGTGAATGCCTGCTACAAACTGGCTGAAGAATTGTCTTCAGCTGCAGGCATCACCAGGATGGGGGAACTGTGCAGGAATAATTATGATGATCCCTAATCATTTCCATGCATGCGATGTAAAAAATTAGGCAGCAGTGCCCCAAATTATATAATATGTTTTTTTATATGTTTTTGTATTTTCTCTTTTTTTCTCTTTTATACTCCTTTAGTTTTTTTTTTTTTCTACTTGCAAGAATTTGTTAACATCATTTTAAGAATTAGGTGTCTGTTCCTGTTTGGATTTTCCAGTGGAGATGATAATGTTGGTGGCGCAGAATCGAGTATGCCTACTACATTTTTATCTGTTGTACTTCATTCTGGGATGAGGTTATGCTATACCATTTTATGGTGACTGCATATTTCCTGGTGTACTTACATGTATAACTGTGCCATATTCTTTTAACATATCTCAACCTATGTCCAGGAGGGGGCTACACCTGCCTGCTGCCAGACAAACGTCTAATAGGAAATAAATGCAGGATTAGATTTGTTGCTCTAACATCTTACCTTACAGTTATCATGGCTCTGTGATATTTCCTTTCTGTTTCAACATGGTCATAAAATGACAGCAATAATTTCCCCTTCTGTAAGAGGCAGGAGAGGCTTATAGCCAGTCATGGTTAGTTGCCCTCACAAGGATTGGCATTTCTGTCAAATATATTCAGTTCAGTGTTAGGATAAGTGTATGGCTCCCATCCCATTTTGTATTGCCACTGCAGGAAAGGATAACAGATGTACTCTGCAGGTGCCTCTACTATACTCTGTCACTACTAAGGAAATAGCTTCAGTCAATGAATGTAATGAAACTGTATATGCCTTATGGGAGGCACATTCTGCTCCTACAATAACAAATAGCCCACCTACAGTACCTGAAGTAACCCAGCCACAGCTGGAGCAGGAGTAGAGGCTGCAATGAAGACTGCAATGTGTAGATATATGGCCTGAACTGAAATCTTCTTAGAACAGATTGCCAATTTCCCTCAACTAACTGGTTTCTTGGTACTGGGCCACTTGTGGAGGGTGTGGCCCATATGAGTTGTTTCTTTGATCATTCACATGGAAATGCATGCCTGTAATATCCATCTGGGCTGGGCTAGAAGATAACATACCAGCTGCTTATACCCCACTCAAGCATCAGTCTTGTGTTCTTCCTTCCTTCCTTTTGTGTCCCACCCCAGTAAGCTGTACACTGTCCAACCTTCTTTACTACCATTTGTCTTCTCTCTCTCTCTCTCTCTGTGTCTGTTCATCCCTTGTCTCCCCATACTAATGTGTGCACTTCCATCACCTGTATGTGACATTCTATGTTTGTCTGTCAACCTCTGTACACTACCCTAACTGCTGTATTGCCTTTCACAGCACTTCAGCTCTATAAGTACACTAGAGACTGATAGGATATCCCTGAAAAGACATATTACACAAATGTCAATTTATGTTGTACGTTTCAAGCATGTTTTCAGCTCATTGAATGGAATACTGAATTTTAGAAATCTCCATATCACTGTTTTGATAATTATGGTTGACATGTAGTCCATGACCCCTTCTTAATCCTTTTTAATGATTACCTAACTCTCTGTTAAGGCTTGCTATTAATCCAGCAACAATGAACCTAATTCAGACTAATAAGCCTTATTACTAATATGTCCACTCACTAGCCAGTTTCCTAGTATATTTATAATTACTAACTTTCACACTATCACCAACTTCCTTACAGGGCAAAGCTTGGGTTCACTACATTCAACCCAGATACTGCTGAAGCTCTGTCACAAGGGCCAACTCCCAAACATTTTCACTGAGAATTTTGTCTTTGTACAATAGTCTGGAGTCATTACATTTGACCTGGGAACTGCTGAAGCTCTTTCACAAGGGCCAACTCCTGAACAGGTTTACTGAGAATTTTGTCTTTGTGCAATGTAAGCAAATTTAACTTGAAGAACATTGCTGTATATTAATTTAATCTAGTCAAATATGTGTCTAACTGTGGTGGAAATTAGTTTTTAACCCCCCTCCCCAAAAGAATTGACCTTGAAATCTAAGGACGTCTTATTAAGTCAGTCACTATCTTTTCTCTTGATCAATAGATTACACTGCATATATCAATTACTTAGTCTTCCTGGCTAACAGGTTTCTGCATTCTGGAAATGAAAGAAAACCTTTTCTACTTGGTACCTCTCTGTTAATTACTTTGCATTGGCTATAAACTGATTACTCTCTGTTATAACTTGACCTGTGGGTGTGATGGTCACTGTAGTAGAATGTATTTCTAAATATCCTCTCACTCTTCTCTCCTCCTTCACTCAGGTACTAACTTCCTCACAGTGCAGGTATGTGTCATATGTTATTACATTTCTATTTGTTCAGTGTAGAACAATGAAGAGACATCGGTACTGCATTGTATTTGTATCAATTTCATTCAAATCGTTTAAGCTGTATGTATGTCAAGACTACACCCTTTAACAAGTATGTGATGTCAGTTTCTGGTGTTTTGATATACGTGTGTGTGTGTGTGTGTGCGTGTGTGTGTGTGTGTATGTGTGTGTGTGTGTGTGTGTGTGTGTGTGTGTGTGTGTGTGTGTGTGTGTGTGTGTGTGTGTGTGTGTGTGTGTGTGTGTGTGTGTGTGTAAAACAAGCTTTTAACCACAAAATGAGGAACAGTGCGAAAATCAACTAATAACCAAAAAAAAAAAAACACACTGTGAGAGGAAAACTGAAGCACCGGACAGCCGCAAACTATTAATAAAATAGTGATTTATTCAACAAGTAATCCAACGTAAAACGCTTAATGAATCACCAAGTTTTCCGTCTTTTACACACCAGACTTCATCAGACAAACATCATCAATTAACTTCACATATTTATATGCTGACAAACATTTAAATTAAAACATCATCTCATGAATATGTATGCATGAATTCATCCATTTCAAACTTTATATATATATATATATATATATATATATATATATATATATATATATATATATATTTATATATATATATATATATATATATATTTATATATATATATATATATATATATATATATATATATATATATATATAAAACCCATGATGTGTGTTTCACTTAATGTATATATTAAAATGGAAGACCAAACATAATAAAATCAAGTTAAATCATCACATATATAATATATTTAAACATAAAAACATATATAAACATATATAAGTAATGTAATGAATCTGAAAACTATATTCTTTAAGAACAATATTCTCACCCAGTGGCCCTGTTTTGAAATTGCAGAAAATAGTAATAAATTTAACCCCATATAAATTATTTCCAAAAACCTGAATAAATGGAAAATGTAATATTCTAAAGAGAAGGACGTAAAACATTTGATTACATATATAAATCTCAAATTTAATTATTTTAAATATTTTAAATATATAATACCACAAACACAAATACATAAATATCCATAAATATATTCTGTGATGAATGTATGAATATATAAAATCTATATGTTTAAAATACTTGATCAACTTATTTCAGAATAAAAAATCTATAAAAAATCTATGAAAAATCTTTGAATATAAAAACATCTCTAAATATAAAACATAAACCATGGTCAACACACTAATACATGTTTATAATCTAGCTGCTCTTAACTTGAGAATGGGGGCAAGGGAAATATAATCATTTAAACCAGGGAATTTGTTTGCCTCCCAAATAATCTGCCAATACAATTCCCGGTTTTCAATATGAGTTTCCCATAAGCCACCCCTCTCATCTTTACTAATTTCTTCTATAATGAAAAACTTGTACTTTGCCAGGGGGCAAATAGTTGTATGTCTATATAATGCATTGCTTTCTCTTTTATTTTTCATGTCATTCATGTGTTCATAAATTTTCCTTTTTATTATTCTCTTGGTCTTTCCTATATAAAAACCAGAGCATATCCCACATATTGCGATATATACCACTCCATATGAATCACAAGTATTATGTGTTTTACTAGTAATTTCTTCCCCTCTTGATTCAATAAAAATGCTTTGTTTGGTGAACATCCAAGGGCGTTGTGCACACATACCACATGGGTGTGTGCCGGTTGGCTTCATAGATTTCTTTTTGCCTTAATTTTGAAACGTCAACCAATCTTTAATGTTTCGTACCCTCTTAAAAATAATATTCAAAGATTCTTTTTGTTTAAAACTGAGGTCTGTTATTTTAATAAACTTGTCCCACTCTTTGTTGAACACTCTTTGAATTATACCTGCATCTCCACTAAAATCTGTAATGAAAGCCTGCCTATATATTTTATCCTTCACAACAACAGGACTTGTTATTTCTGCCCTACTAATTCCTTCATTGTTGTTTAAGTTAGAAAATCTTTTGTTCAAAATAGGTTCAAATCAATTTTTTCTACCAAAATTATTTCTTCTTTAATGTTATTACAAAATTCTAAAGGATAACCTCTGTCTAAAAACATGTGAATCACAAAATCACACTCATCAATGAAATCTTGTTCATTTGAGGTCATTCTAGAAATTCTAACAAGCTGGCTTTTCACTATACTTTTCTTCTGATGCAGGGGGTGTCCACTATTAAAATGTAGATATGAATTGGAAAATGTTTTCTTCCTGAAAACTTTTGACCTAAAATCATTCCCATCCTTAATCGATGTTACATCTAAGTAGTTAATTTCATGGAGACTGATTTCATGAGTGAATTTTAAAAAAATGAGTTGATTGATTAATATATTGTATAAATTCATCCAGTTTTTCTTTACTATCATGCCAAAATATAACTATATCATCTAAAAAGCGCTTATACAAACTCCAACTTTCTTTATATATACCATTATAAATTTATAGCGCTTATACAAACTCCAACTTTCTTTATATATACCATTATAACTTTTCCCAAGTGTTTAGAACCATATTAGCATATATAGGGGTGCATCTCGCCCCCATAGCAACACCACTAAGTTGGTGAAAATATTCAGCTTAATAAACTATATAGTTATATCTTAAAACCAACTCCATTAAATTAACACAAATGTATATTTCATTGCCATTTAATTCACCAAAAGACCTAATAGCCTCCTCAAACCACTCTATACCTATACCATGTGGTATGGAACCAAACAAATCTATCACATTTATAGTTACAAAAATTACCTGACCATGAAGTGTATTTTCTTTAACTTTACTTAAAAAATCCCAAGAATCCTTCAAATAAGATGTTCCTTTCAACATTAAATTCTTCAGTTTTACATCTATATATCTGGCTAAGGGGGAAATAACTGAGCCTTCAGCTGCCACTATGGGGCGTAAAGGGGGGTCATTGTAGTTCTTATGAACTTTCGGAATCCCGAAAATAGATGGAATCTTAGGCTTATTGTTATGTAAAAACTCAAACATATCTTTTTCAATAAATCCTTCCAAAAATAGATCGTATAGTGCTGAATATATTCTCTTGTAACCTATGTTGATTTCATTTTTGGAAACATTATTGTATTTTGAAACATCAAGCAGAATGTCAAACATTTTGCCCTCATACATAATAGAATTCATGAGTACTATACCGCCCCCCCTTATCGGGTTTCATCACTCTCAAATTTGTGTTCCCCCTTAGTTGGTGAAGTAATTCTAGTTCTCCAGGTGAGAGATTTGGTGTATATCTATTTTTCTTTATTGCTTGTCTCAATTCATTTTCTATAATGTTCTCAAAGTTCCTTAATTGTGTATGTATAGGAGGGTTCCAAACACTTCTTTTCCTTAAATCTTTGGAATGATGTCCTTCTTCTGACATACCCCCACAAACCAATTCTAAATTAATTTTTCTTAAAAACATCTTCAAGTCTATCATCAATCTACTAATGTCACATTTTGTTCTTGGAACAAAGTTAAGACCCTTAGAAAATAACTTAAAATAATTATCATTTATATCTAACTCTGTATAATTAAATATATTAAAATTTTTAAATTCATTACTAGTGCAAATAACAGTATTTGTAAAATCATAATGATTATCTATAATGTTTTGTCCATCTCTTCCCCCTCCCCCACCATCCATTCTGTGGAAAATTCCCTTCTCTCTGATTCTTTATCCTTTCCGACCTTCGAAGGGGTGGAAAATCCAAAGGGTCAAAATTTTCTTGTTGCAATTCCTGGTGCCCTTCATCATAAGGATTCCTACTGTTAAATTTCCCCCTATTGTTCCTCAAATACATTTCATTCATGTAATTAAACGTAGCCCTGGGTTTAGGGTATTGTGTGTGATGTTCATATTCAAATGTGTCTCTTTGTATTTTTCTTTTTTTCTTTTCTAAAATTCTAACACATTTCTTATCAATGTCATTCCTCAATTCTAAATATTTCTTTCTTTCTTTATCAACAGTAAATAAAAAGTCTTTTGTAATTTTTTCATTTACAACATCAATTTGCTTTGTCAAATATTCAATTTCTTCCTCATTATTCTTTATAATAGCTCTAATAAGCTTGAAACCCCAATTATCAAACATTTTGAGTAACCCCTCATAAAACTTTGTACCCTCTTTCACATTATTGGGGTATTTGTAAACTCATAAACCTTTCGGTACTAATTTAGCCCGAAGGCATTCTTTTAAGTAAGTGTTATCAATATTTAAAATTTTATATTTAAATAACAAATCATTTAACTTATATAAATTGTCAGCATATGTAAAAACATCTTCTTCTTCGTCGCCAAATTTCTCATGAAGCTCAACTTTCTGTTTGAGCCAGTCATTTAAAGTTAAAACATTGTGAAAACAGTCACCTTTTGGTTCTGGCGTCTTTTGGTTGCTTCCCTGCATGCCAGTGTCTTCCCTTGAATTCGTGCCTTGATCATGATTAATAAGAATATTCAGAAAGTTACCAGCACCTCCAGGTCCTGTATTACTCATTCCTAAAGGGCTGGAATTGAAGCGATGGCCATGACCATTAAGTCCTCCACCGCTATTCTCTCTGTTCAAAGCAAAAGCGTTCTGGTTTCCAGGAAGAGATGCATTAACACTCTGATGCATAAGCGAGTCGCACAAAGGAGTCAGCATAGCAACCAACTGACTCAGCTGTCCAATGTGTCAGCATATAAATATGTGGAGTTAATTATTGATGTTTGTCTGATGAAGTCTGGTGTGTAAAAGACGAAAAACGTGGTGATTCGTTAAGCGTTTTACGTTGGATTGCTTGTTGAATAAATCACTATTTTATTAATAGTTCTCGGCTGTCCGGTGCTTCAGTTTTCCTCTCACAGTGTGTTTTTTTTTTTGGTTAAAACAAGCTTTTGATACACTGTTTAATCCTAGGAATGTTACTTAGTGATGGTTTTATACTGTGCTTATCAGTTTAGATCTATATAATGATAACTTGTTTTATTCAGCTATCTAATAGTATATCTCCTGCTAACTTACTTTCAGCTTACATTCATAAACATTTTTACCATCTCTCTATTTTTATACCTTCCCCATATTCTCTTGGTCTGACTCACTGTGGTTCTTTCTCCATCTTTTTTTTATAAGTATTAATTTTATTGCCACAATATAATATGACAGCTTAGTAGAGTTTTTTTTCTTTTCTTTCATAGCCTGGGGTCACTACATTCCATCAAGATACTGATGAAGCTGTGCCACAAGGGCCAACTGCCAGACATTTTCTCTGAGAATTTTCTCTTTGTATGATATAAGCAAATTTAACTTGAAGAATCTTGGGTATTAACTTCATCTAGTTAAATATGTGCCTACCTCTGCTGGAAATTAGTTTCTAACATCCCCCCCCCTCCAGCAGAGTTGCCCTTGCAGACTAAGGACCACTTACTAAGTTGGTCACTGTCCTATCTCTTGACCAATAGATTGTACTGCATATACCAGTTACTTAGTCTTCCTGGCTGACAGGTTTCTGCATTCAGGAAGTGAAAGAAAACCTTTTCTACTTGCTACCTCTCTGCTAATTGCTTTGTGTTGGGTTTAAATTGACTGCTCTCTGTTATAATTTGACCTGAGGATGGAAGACTGCTATGGTCAGCTTTGCTTTGCTCCCCACCCCTAGCCGCAATTCCAACCCACCCCTTCTTACTCTACTTTGACCCTCCCATGCTGCTTTTCTCTATATACAGTCATAGTCACACCTCTCCCTAACAGCACCTATCTATTCTACATTGTATCTTCTACTTTTCCTAAATAATTACTTCTTCCTATTTTACTTATCTTCTCAAACTCTGACCTTTTAAACCCTCATTCCTTACATTCCTGAGAAGATACTAGAGCCACCTAATTCTCTTCCTTCATAGAAAACAATTCTTTCCTACCTACCCTCTATCAGTTTCAGATCCACCACCACTGAATATTCTTCTGCCCTGCAACTTTTTTTTTCCTTCTTGATCTCTACTTCTCCACTACCTGCAGCTATAACATACAGATTTCTTTACTTACTCATGCTACTACACAGCTTATCCTCTATTCTTCTCCTGCTGCTGGGTCGTCTTCGATCATATCATGATTCTAGAACAGCTCTCAACATATCTCGAACTCTGTTCCAAGCACCTATTCATACTTCATCCCTACACTGTCCATACATTGTGCCAAGCCTATTTAATGATGCACCTCAACTTTATTCCAAATATAGACTGATTGACCCCATTTCATCACAAACCAAACCAAAAAGTAGTTGTAAAAGTACTCTCCAAAAGCAAGTATCAATAATTTTCCAGTATACTAAAACCCTTCTAGGAGCAGACATTCACCCTTATCCTGGCCCCACCTATTACAACATCAAGACAATTCTCTTCCACACACCACTCTATCTCTATGATGGACAGCCCCCCAACCACCGTAATCTAACTTTTGCTGCCATAAATATTAGAAGCATAAAAAATAAAATTGCTGAACTACATGCCTGGATTACTCATATAAGCTTGATATTCTCACTGTAACCGAAACTTGGCTTACACCCACCATAAATGACTTTAAAATTACACCTCTCAGCTATAATATCATCTTAAATGACTGAATAAAGATGAAAGGTAGTGGTACTGCTTTAATATTTCCCAACAACTACCACAGTTCCCCTTACAACAAACTAACACCAAAATTCAGTTTAGCAGAGCTTCTTATAAGTTTTCTGAAATGAAACAATTATAAATTAATATGCATTACTATTCTTTGTATCCCTCCTAACGACAATACAGCTCTACTGGAAAATATTCTATGTTGGATATACAGAACAATTCCACAAGAAATAATACACTAGGTGTAAATGTCAATTGGTTGGACATAAACTTAACTTCCCTACATTGAGCATGAACTTATTTGGTTTCACGCAGCTAATTAATAGCCCCACACATTATAGCAAGACATCAAATTCCCTTTAGACTGATGCTTTTATCAGACATTAGTAAATATACCACCTCAGGTACAATGTCTGACTGTCTCTGTGATCAGCTCCCATTATATACAACCAGACATCTCACACATCCACTTAATCAGCATGTTTATAAAACAACACACAACCTCTCCAAGTTTAATCGAGAAATGTTCATTACTAACCTACCATCCATTAACTGGAAGCTCCTAAAAATCCTCCCCTTAGATATGCTATAAATTAATTCAATCCAACCTTCCTGAATATCCCAGATAGCTTTGCACCCTCTAGAAGGAAGAGACTGAAAACAAATAATGCAACTTGGCTATTCACAAAGAGTAGAATGCTAATGCAAGATGGAGACAAATGGAAAGAAATGGCAAAAATATAAAACACCACAGTATCTTGAAAATGTCAGAATGCTTTTCAATCATACTAAAAGGCAAATTAATGAAGACAAAAATATACTACAATAACTTTCAGAATAATAGTAAAAACAACCCTAAATAATATTGGACAGCCATTAAAGAAATCTTGCATCCCGGCTATACATTCAATACTGACCCCTCTCCCAATAACTCATCACTTAGCATTGCGGTACAATTTATCTCTTATTTCATAAATAGTATAGCATCTCTAACCAAGGATTCCCCAACAAGAACATCTTAACCCTGCTCAGGGCCACATATCACCAGATCCACTTTCACCTTCAAACCTGTGCCCACATTCTCTATATAACTGTACTTAAACAAACTTAATCCATGCTCTATTTCAGCTGATGACCTTCCAAGTGAATACCTTAAAATAGCAGCCAATAGCATTGCCTACTCTATCTCAATCCTTATAAACATGTCAATCCAGGAATCCTACAGTCCCTGAACCTGGAAAAAGTCATACATTATCCTTCTGCACAAAGGATTAAATTCAGCATAACTTTAGACCCAGAGCAATCTTATTCCCTCTCTCCAAAATACCTGAGAAATGCATTCAAAAACAATTGAGAAACTATCCCGTACAGGAAGAACTCTTTTCCCCAACACAGTATGTCTTCTGTCATTCCCATAGTATTAAGACTGCACTTCTAACCTAAATAGAAACTGTCAATAAAGCTAGATATAATATCAAACTTATATGCTCCTTATTTCTAGACTTGTCTAAAGCCTTTGACATAGTTTGTCACAGCAAACGTCTACATCAAATGTCCTCATTAGCTCTCTGTCAGCCCACCCTTCTATGGCTCAAAAGTTACCTATCCAATAGCTATCAGTCAGTAAAATGGCACTCTACCCTCTCTCCATACCTCACAATCACCGCTGGTGTACCATAAGGCTATATCCTTGGTCCCCTCCTCTTTAACATTCTCACCAACACCCTCCACACATCTGCACAACAGGCCACCCTAATAGATTATGCAGATGACTCCACACTCATTTGCACATCTGGCAGCATGGTGCACATCTAAAAAAATTACTCAGGAAGCTTTAACAGCAACTGAAACATGGCTTTGTAACTTTTGACTCATGCTACACTTAAAGAAAAAAAAAAAAAAAGAAAAGAAAAACTAATACTTTTTCCCCAAATCCCTCATCCATGAAAAAAAAATGTAAAGTCCTCTCTTTTGATAATACAATCATTGAAGTCACTTCTCATAATAAATTATTAGGGATGATAGTGGATAATAATCTTAAATTCGACCTGCATATACAAAAGTGCCTAAGAAAAACTCATCAAAAACTAAGGATGCTTTATAGAGCCAAAAATGTTTGAACTGATGTAACTAAAACTACACTTGCCACTACTTATCTCCTCCCCACACTTCTTTATGGTGCTCAAATCCTTACTAACCTTCAAGCATCACAAAAATCAAAACTTGAACAATGTTATAAAATAGTTGCCAAATTTGCAGCAAATATCCCTTTCAGAACCCATCACTGTATAGCACTAAAAAGCCTAAACTGGTTAGAAGTACCCCATCATCTAACATATACACAACTTCTTACCACCTATAAAATTATCCAGAATCCATATGCTTGTATAGCACTAAAGAACATTCTACACAACTACCTTCCTAGTATGTTGTCACAATCCAATGACCAAAACTCCTGTCTGTCCACAAACCTGTCATATCTGCTGGGCATTGTCTATGCACGTACTATGTTGCAAAGGCCTGAACTGCTTATCTCTGCCCATCAGATCAATACTCTCCCTCCTATCCTTCAAAACTATCCTGAAAGACTTCCTCACTAAAAGCCGTCTCTGTTCTTTCTCAACACCAGGATAAACTCTATCCCTAAATGTGAACAAATACCTTTTCATTCCTTATACCTCCTTACTCTCCCTTCTTCACTCACTTCCTAACTTCTATCAATTTCTGTCTCTTGGCTTTTTCTCTAAATATACCATAAGCCTGCTTTTCTCTCATTTCACATTAAAATTCCTGTTTGTATTATACTAACTTACCTTTAATTTCTCTATAAACTGGCTAACATTTCTCTCAATATTAAATCATTGTCATATTACTTATATCTATTCTTAACCAGTGTTTTCATATTGTGTCTAATTTGGTATGATTATTTAAACTGTATTTGTTTTTGTATTATTTTTAAAGATTGTAAAATTGTTATTCTTAAAATGTTTACAATACTTTGGAGCTTTTCTGCCTGGGTCTCCTCTGAAAATGGGCTCCTACCCAGTCAGACATGCCCGGTAATCAAATGTCAATAAATAAATAACCTTTATTATTTCTGTTCACCTCATTAAACTATTTCCCCTTTGTCTAAATTATTTCCTAAATGCATGCTCTTACTTTATTTTGTTTAGTTTGTGTTTGGTTTCAAATTTGACACAACCTTATAATTTATTTTGTCATTATTCTTGGATATGTAATAAATGTTTAGATGCATTACACTTAACCTGTAGTACTTTTTACACTATCTGCCAGTATATTCCTATTTCTGTAAATATTAGTAGGTGTTTTTAAGGCAAAACTATTCTTTTCTACGTTGCTTTGTCAACGGTATCACAACTTTTCATGTCAAGAGTTTTATTTTCTTTTGTATGCATTTCAGCCTGGGTTGTGCATGAAACAGGTTATAAGTCCAGTGTACTTGGTTAAAAATGTACAAATCGGTTTCCATCTGTCTGTCTATCCATCTTTATATCTAACTATTCATCCATCCTTTTCTAATGATGAGTTATGGTTTTACAGACTGAAGTCAGCAGACATGATTTCCTTACTTAGTGAATAATAATGTCTCAACCTTATTACATTTGATGATAATATCCCCAAAGAACACGTGTTTATTTTTAAAGCTTTTCTTTTCTGCACTGAACTAGTCCCAGCTGGTCACACAAAGGCTTTTAAAAATCAGATTCTTGATCTAGGAAAATCAAGCACATTATGGGTTAATGTGAATGTTAAACTAAGTGAGGAAACATTAATTTGTTAAGGATGTGTTCTGTTAATGCAGTGGAAATTCAGAATGATGTACAGAGTACAATATTGAAGAAAACTAGGATTGCTGAAAACATGAAAGTGTTTAATACTTACACAAGCACAATTATGACTGAATGCAATGCACATTTAGAAAAAATAAAATAAAATAAGTAATAGCAAAAACTGTAAGCCCAGACCATTATTTTAAGCGATAGTGTGAGACTGCATTACTTTAAACCCGAAGATGCTTAAATTTCATTAATGTGTTACTTCAAGCCTCACCACAATATGCTGAAAGGAATATGTTCCAGAGAAATATAGTGAAAAAACATTTAACCCATTGTTAAGGTGATTAAAAACATACAGACATCAGCTAGGACCTGCTTGTTTTTTGAAGCAGTTTCTAACATATACTGTTTTAAATACTGATAGATTTTTTAACATAAAAAGAGTTAAGTTGCACTTGCATTTCCAACAACTTATCCACATTGTTGAAAATAATAGTACCCACTGGATTCACATCTTTCAACATTTATAACAATTGTATGTCCAAGGAAAACAGAAACTAGTTGATGCTGATTTGCTATGGATGGGAGTAATAAAGGCTTGTACATCCTGCTCTCATGATATGTGCCTTTACTACATACACTTTTGTGGGAATTCCATTCTTAACTCTACTACAAGGAACAGACACCCATGAAGTTTGTTTCCAAAAACTGGACCAACTTTGTCTTCAATATAACTCAAATGATTAAAAAATTAAATTGCTGAAGGAAATCACAGGAAATGTTAGAGTAGCACATTACCAGAAGTATTACAGTATATCAGAGATCGCATAGAAAAAGGCAAAAAGTTTAATTTAATTTAATTTTCCTTAGCAAATGCAGTTGCTTTGTTGTTGTGTCTTTCAGCTTTTCCCAGTTAGGGGTCGCCACAGTGGAACTCTGGTCCGCTGATTGGTAGTTGTTTTTTACATGCCGAGTTAGCAGCCCTGACGCACAACCTTCCACGAAGGTATGCCCATTCACGCATGTCTCTATGCAGAAGATGCTCTAGCTGAGAATCGAACTGGGCTAATATGCAAAAATGCATGTTATCACTTTTATCTGAATTTCCAACAAATCAGAAATTAAGGTTAAAGCAGCAAAATTAAGCATCGTTTGGATATTTCAGCTTATATATCACATTTAGCTTATCTAAATGTTTTATCAAAATTCTCAGGCTACATAGTTTTGCTTAAGATACTCAACTATAATGGGCATGCCCTCCAGATACAAGTCTGATCTCCATTATTTCCTCTTATGAGTCACATGTATATAACGTGCATGTCACTTCACCAGAGAAAAGCTCCTATGTCACACATAAAAATAGACCAGTGCCTACAAGGTCTTGAACAATAAACAAATTATAAACAAAATGCGTAACCAGGGAAGGGACACAGAGAGAGTAAAGGTGAGGGGGGCACATTAATGACTGGTATGTAAAACATGAAATAATACAGAGTATAAGAAATATGCTTGTTACATCTTCCCAACCATGAGGAAGAGCTAACTGAATGATCATTACATGGAAAGCCAGATGCTCATTTTAAAAATTAGACTGTAACTTTTTGAGAGAGTAAGCTACTCACTGAAAATCTCTTCCCCATATAGTGTTTGCAGTAATGCATTCTTTAAATAGAGTTTAGCAGGATAATTCACTAACAGCAAATCAGGCTTGGTAGTTGGAAGATATTTTATGTTCTTTTGAACCCTTAAATATTTCTCTTCCTTTGAGGCCAGCTGAACTTAGTAGGTGGATAACCAAGGGAGTTGGGAGGAGTGAAGAGTTTGACACCTGCATAAAATATATTTATGATATTTTTTCCATGAGATTCTTGCATGTGCAACTTTTATTCAAATACTTCACTGCACACAGTCCTGTAAATTATCCCTTGCCAAGCCATCCTGAACTACCTTTTCCTTCATGTAAGACACACAAGAAGGCTGACACTAGTAATACAACTCAGACTATATTGGATGACATTTTAACTTCCATGTGTTGTTTCTCTAAAGCATTTAAGGTCCTTAAGGCCATTAATTCCATTACAACCCAGAACACATTTTGAGGAAAAGAGCTTAGATTATAACTATTGTTATGTTTCAAAACTGGGTAGGATTATGCTTAAAATGGACTGAATTTTAATTGGAAATTTCAAGGGATTTATTATTATAAGAACTATATTACTGAGTCAGGCCTCATGGCATGAAGTTTATTATAATTAATGCTATAGTTTTGACAGCTGCAGTAGTTAAAACTTCAGCTCTGTGGCCAAGCTGACTTCTTTTTTTACTAAAAAAATGACTGTGAATCAGATTAGTGCTCTGGACATCTTAACATTCACAAAGCATTTAAGACAAAAAACTTGGTCGCTGATGTGATTGCTGCATGCACATACTGTAGATCTAGTCCTGATAAAACAGTAATATCATTAATATGCACAAACACATGCATTTGTAAAATTGAAGACTGTAACATTAGTAATCTTATAATAAACTAATCAAGTTATAAACCTTAAACTTTGCAAGATGACAAGACAATTTATTTCTTATTTGTATAATAGATTTTCCAAGTATTTAATTTAGAAGTCCACACTGTTTCATGGTAATATAATAACAATTTCTAAGTTAATTAAGTTCTCATGACTTCAAATATTATATTTTACAAACCTCAAACATATTTGAAAGTTGTTGAATTCTTTGAATTTTTATTTTGTAAAGTTTTTATATACATTAGATTATTGTTTTAATTCTAATACTTTTCCAAGCATTATATTTTGGTCACATATACTTGCTACTGAATCTATATCCATCTTAGAGTATGCTGCATATTTATATAGCTGTATAAAAATGTTCCTATGTTTACAGGCTTACTTACTTATGAAGTATTGGTTACTGGTTGTGGAGAAGGCAAATATGTTTTAGATTTCATTAAAAGCTGAATAATATGGTTATAGTTTCACATTATTGGTATATGTGTATATATATATATATATATATATATATATATATATATATATATATATATATATATACCTTACAGTGCACTGCAAGTATTAGTTGTCAGTCAAATGAGTTTCAGTCAAATGAAGGGGACCCATATATATATATATGTATATATATATATATATATATATATATATATATATATATATATATGTATATATATATATATATATATATATATATATATATATATATATATATATATATATAGCTAAGGATTATCTAAATGTCTCAGGTGAAACAGCACATAGGCTGTAATCAGAAATAGTATAAGTTTGAAATTGGTTTTCGCAATCATTCAAAGCTACAGTGAGTAAATACAATGGTTGTGAATCACAGACAAGCACATCTTGCCTACACAGTACTAAGAAGCAAGCAGTTAAAAGCAAAATGTGGCTCATAGCTGCACAGATATGTAGCCTGGCTTGCACAGTGCCACTAATCTGAGAAAAGAACTGCATATTAAATTAGAGGTACCATGTTATGAGAAGTAGCATTAGGTAGGTTCAGTAAAGGAGACATGCTAATGAAATGCTCATTATTAGATTTTCTAACTTCGTAGGAAGGGCAGGTAAGCATGACCAAGGCTATGTGAGCTCATACACACAATGAAGTACCATGTCACTTTCACACATGCAGTGGCAAACAGCCCCAGGGGGAGGCCAGCATAGCAAAGTGCCAACCCAATTTATCATTTAAATGGGGAGAAAAAGGGAAATAAGGAAGTTACTAAAGGAATAGCAAGCAGAGGAAAACATCCAAGGATAACCATAAGGAATAACAGGTTGCTGGAGAAGAAGAAGAAGAACATACCTTTATGGGAAAGACTCCCATTCAAAATTTAAAAAGGCAAAGGTTTGGTGATGAATGGTTGTGGGAGGGATTCAGTGGGAAGGGAAGGTAGAGGAGGAAACAAACAAACATAAAACACAGAAGCAGACAGATGAGATAGTATTGATACAAAAGTTGGGGACAACACTGGATGAATACAGACAGCTGCTGGATGCATTCAATTGGGGAGATCTGGACAACAAACATAGTTTTGGGAATGACAGATAAAGCAGAGAAAAAACTAGATATGCAATAAAAGGCAGATGGCAGGTAAGCCCAGCCAAGAAGCTAATGCATATAGACATCAGCTATCCCCATGGCTGATGCTATATACAGGCTGTACCTCTGTTGACGTAACATTGAGAGCCTACCAGTCATATAACTCAACCAGCAACACCTCTAGGTGCTCTATGATAGTCAAGCAGGTATCCAGCTGCAGTGTACCTCAAAAAATTCCAGACTCTGCTGTTGCTATTGACAGCGCACAAGTGACATGTCTTGACCACTCTCAATAGAGAAACATTAACTCCACTTGAAAAATGAACATGGATGAGCCCTCCAGGTAGCCTTCAGCAAGATGACCTCATTCTTTTCAGAGAGATGCATGTAGGCACTACTGGCAGTACAGTATTAGAGGCACTTGCCAATGCCCACCATTTATCTCCTGCAACACCTACTGAACATGTAGAATGAAAGGGATAAACATAATGCATTCATCCACAAATTACACATAAAACTATAGCTATGAAAACTGATTCTTAGTGAACAAGATAACTTTCTGCTTTATTTTAACTGATTACTTCTTAGGAAGACAATCCAAATTATTCTCTCCCAGGTGCAATGCAGTCATGTCTAGTCACTGAAATTGCTCAGTACTGGCTAGAATTGTTAACAGGCCATGGCTAGGCTGTCTCCTTAATACCAGTCCAATGGAGTCTCCCTGCACTAGAATCTTGACCCACATGGTTTCCTCTGGGGCACACTGCTGCCTTCTTTCTGCCTAGTACAGGTTAAAGTGTCTACCATAAACACCCTGCAACCACATGCAGGATACATACTACACCATCACAAGTACCTAGATCAATCTACTTGCTTTTATTTGCATCCTGCCAACCCAAAAGTAACTGGATCTTCTTTATAGTGAGTCGGTTTAGTCATACTCACAAACCAGGGAGTCATGACAGCGCCATTTGTTTTATTTAAGCACACTATAACTAAACTGACATGAGAACCAATCACACAACTTTTACATTTTGATTGTCCCTATAAGGAATGGGAAGAGCAAAGACATAATAAGCAGCTGATGTTACACAATAGAAATGCATGCTCCCAGTGGGTGAGGGAGGGGTTGTTAAGCTCTCTTAACTTCAAACCTGCCATGTGTTCCTAAACAAAATAACGTAATATCTGTTTTTTCATGTATATCAACAGAACATCAATTTCTTACCCACTTATCTGCTGTATTTTATAACAGTACTAATTCTACCATGAGCACAAAGTTAATTTGCTAAGCAATATTTTTAACACTTTGTTTTTCAGAACCTTCCCTGTATGAACAAACTTCTATGTAGGGAAGCAAGCAGAGACAAACACAGCCTTTAGGCCACTGGGACAACTCATCTTCACTTACACACTCCAAAGTTGTAATTTAAGTTAAAGGTCAAATAAATTGTAGTACAACTTTCACTACTCAGTGCAAATGTTTAAAAAAGTGTAATTTCAGGTCCTTACATACATCTTCTTGTAGAAACAATAATTGTATGTATCCTTCTCAAACTAATGCTACCTTTCAACAAAACATATTCAAAGGCACTTTCACTTCTCCTACAGGGTCAGATAAAGCTTCCTAATGCTGCTTGTACTCACATTATACCATTCATTTATTTTACCATTGTTTTAAAATTTTCCAGATGACTGTTAGCTGCTCATTGTTGCTCCAATTTCTCTGCTCATTGTTGCTCCAATTTCTCTTAATGTTAGTGTCCAGAGTTCTACCACAGCGGCTATGATTGCATCTGTCATTGATGAGATAGGTAGATGAAGTGGAAGGTTGGATCCATTTGCAGGCATCACATGTACTGAACATCAAGGAGTTTTGCTGTGCTGTAACTGACTGGTACTTTTTGACATCACGTGCATCACTGCATGCAGCATCAATTAGATCTATTCTCTCATTTGCTGAATTCAGTGGCTATCTGCCATGTGATTACAACACTACAGCCATTACCAAGAGACTGCTAGATCATAGACAGACACCATATCTCCCTCCTTCCCAGATTGAGAGAGACAATGATTGCTATTCCTTCTACCCACCCTGCTCATCCAGTGAAATAGAATAAATGAACACATCATGAACTTCCCCATGAGATATGCAGCCATCATTCAAGAACTGAACTAATTTCTCTCCTTTGTGTCTTATAAATTTATCATTAAAATGGAATATAGATATAAAAAATGAAGATGACATTTATTGAAGAGAGTGAACTTGACCCGATGTTAAAGTTAAGTGCTTTCATCTGACAATGCAGACTTCATTGAGAAAATGAAGTCCACATTGTCAGATAAGTGTCAGATTAGGGTGGCTGTAGTGGTGCAGTGGTTAGCATTGTCACCTCACAGTAAGAGGTTCTCTGGTTCAATTCTCAGCTGGGGTACTTCTGTGCGGAGTCTGCATGTCCTCCCTGTGGTCATGCGAGTTTCCTCCAGGTGCTATGTTACTTCCCACATTCCAAAGACATGCAGTAGGTGGATTGGACACTCTAAATTGGCTGTAGGAGAGAGTGTGCATGTGAGTGAGTGGTACAAATGAACTACCACAGCAGCACTAGCTACCCAGTGGTCTAGACCTTGGCTCAAGAAGATTGTCACTGAAGTAACACCCTGACCCCATGTGCAAAATGAGGAAAGGGGTTGAAGATGGATTGTCAGAGAAAAGCACTTATGTTTAAGCTAGGATCAAGTTCACTAACTCCAACAGAAGTTTTCTTTCTTTCCTATGTTGATTTTCCATATACTTTAAAAGAACTCTGTACAGTCAGTTGTATATACATTAGTGGTGTTAATTGAAGGAAAGTAAGATAACTTATTAAGCACTGCTTCATAAGAACTAAGAAAATCTCTAAATCACTAATTTTGTGAGACACCACCCACAAAATAGTATAATTAACTGCATATATGCAACATTGCAGCTGTAAAACAGTGTTCAATTCTAATGAACTATTCCTGCCATGAATCTTCCACCTACTGAGTTACTTGGTCCTAACCTCTCTTTAACTAGCAAAACTAAAAAAAAAAGTAACCTAGTAGTCAACTGTAGCCCTTGCCCACCCTGGTCTTCCAGACAGCTATTGGAAAGGAGGAGAATCCATGACAAAGCTATATGTCATCACAATAACTTTTATCTGTTTGAAACTAATAACTTCTAAAATGACCTCGTAGTGCATAGCTAAACCCCTCATGTGGAGCCTTCCGCAGGCCAGTTATGGTTTCACATAACCTTTCTCACACCAATTCTCTTTCCTTCCTTTAACTAACTTGCCATCTTCAAATAAAACCCATGAACTTCCTCACTATAATCTTTCCTATCTCCAATTAAAACTTCAGCAACAATTACTATGAAGTCTTACCCCATCTTAAACAACAACACTGCTACCCCCTACTCTAGATATGATATTTCTCAGTCACTTCTCAGCCTTCAACACAAAACACCCATCAATAAAAACAAAATAGGACTTTTTATCAGAATTCCATGCCTCTAACTCTCTCAGTGTGGTGTCATCCAGCCTAGCCAGGTCCAGCAATCCCATCTTATAACCTAACACTTCCTTTAGAGCACCAACACCCACTTTACCTTATTCTTGTCCCTCTCCCATTTTCTCAGGTCCCCCTAAAACACTTAACTTTATCACAGTGAATCTACATAGCATCTGCAATAAAATTATGTGCTAGGATATCTCAGTACACTCTGGATATCCTAGCCATTAACCAAAATGTGACTTAAACTTGACATAAAAGATACGGAAATTCTTTCAGTCCTCTGTAGTATCATCAGAGCTGAATAACTTCAAAAGGAGGAGGGAGAGACAGCCCTACTATACATAAAGTTGTATAGTCTCACTCTATTCCACAATTCAGTAATGTTGAAATACTTGTTGCATTCCAAAATTTAAATAAAACAAAAAGCAGGTGCACTACATTTTTTACATTTATTTTACTTGCTAAATTATTGGCTAATACAGTATTACTATGTCTATAAATATAAGCACATTGTGAGCATCCACTACAAGGTCTAGTTCTCTCATTAACAACAATATTACTTTCTATTTTATTTTCCATTAGGACCTTCATATTCCTACCTACTTTGTTAATAAAAGTAGGTTTGTCCCCCACTATTGTATTTATTTCTTTACTGGATTTAAAAATACTCTGATTCTTAATAATAATTTCTTTAAAGTCCTTAGAAATGAGGTTATATTGTATAGTACAAGCCTTGGCACCATTATTCGAATAGTTAGTAATAATGTGAGAAGGATCCATATTATTACCTAATTGTGGTTTATACCTCTTACCCCACTCATTTAATACACCCTCCAATATGTCTTCTACTAATTTATTGGGGTATGCCCTCTCCAAGAACATTTCTGCCAACAACCTAAATTCCTTTAGTGTGCTTGTATATGACAACCTATTCTCTTGCTCTGTGGTACCCAAACTGCAAATAGACTATCTACCTTTTCTTTGAATTTAGTAAAGGAAAGAAGACTCTATAAAACTCTCAATGACAAAGTTTGTTTATACATAACATGTGCATTGAACCCACGTCTCTATCTCCTGCACTACATGCAAAGCCTGCCCATTGGTAATCAAGCAATCATTCATGTTGGCAAGTTAAAAGCTGGTAAATGTAAGGATGAGGCAGACACTAAATTAATAAACTTGTCAGGCAGTTGGTAATAACCAGTTGCATTGCTGAATATTAAAACAGGGCACATTTTTGCCCACTGTTGTAATGTTGTGTAGCTAAGAAATTCATAGGCAGTGATCTTGTGCTGATTTATTTTATTTACTGTTAGTTTAGATGGAGAAGGGGCTGTGTTGGTATAGGCACACTGACGTAAAAAGGGGTCAGTTTTGAGAAAGCAGCGGCTCCTCCCCACTTGGGTACTATTAGCATTGCCTCTAGAAGAAACTAAAGGTAAAACTCTCCCAAAGGATGTAATTTAAGAAAGGGGCATATTAGACTACAAAAGAAACTGAAAGCCTGTAGTCCTGTGGAAAAAAAATGAGTTGATGACAAAACTGTAAATGCTTAAAAAAGTATCCTTTTAAATATATGTGCATGTTTGCTTACACACAATATATATGTGTGTATATATATATATATATCTATATATATATATATATATATATATATATATATATATATATGTATGTATGTATGTGTGTGTATATGTATCTAGATGACAAATGATTGAAAGTTTATAACGTTGTCAATGAGTGTCACTGCTACCATAATGATCAATGAGCATGTTATGTTTGCTGGCACTTGCAAGGTGTAATGGCAGTCTCTAAAGGGTAAGTGAAGTATTTATATGTGTATGTGTGTGCATGTGTGTAGTTCAGAGAGCTTGCAAAGACAATTATATGTGTATTTTCCTTTCCTGGTGGAGATGCATTGTGGTAATGTTTGTACAGATATGTGTTTTAGTGTACGTTTCAAGTAGTTTAGTATGATTTGTATGTGTGGCTCGTTTCTGCTTTGCATGTGTGTTTGCAAAAATGGCATTTGTATTTAACTATGAAAGCTCCATTTGATATGATATTTGTTATTGTAATGCATCTGTCTTGGTAACAGATTTAAAACTACTTATATTCTCATAGACCTTGATTGCAAGTCTCATTGGCAAATTGAATCATTATCTGTAATGCATTTGAAAAAGTTTCATATTGCATATGTTGAATCACATTTCTAGCAATGTCCAAGACTGAAATATATTTATGCAGTGAGGTAGTGCTGATTTTTTTTTCTTCAACACCAATGATTAATATTTAACTAATAGCTGTTTTTGCTATTAATAATATAACTGTTATCTAGATGTATTTAAGAACATCTTTAACCATCTATGGTGAAACTGCTGTTTCTCCATTATATGTCTTAAAACTGATTTGAGAACTTATTTATTGGCAATAGTTGTCATATGGCAATATTTATGATATGATCTACAATAGTCTTATTAAATAGATCACTTTCTGTAATTTATTATGATTGGAAATGCTATTATCTATACCAAAACTAGTGATCATTGATGGGTAAGTTATATAATGAACAAACAATAAGTAAATATGCCAACACATAATTTTTTTATTAATTAATTATCATTTCAAAGCTATATAACAACAAATTGGAAATTCTTCACATTTGTATCATGCATTGGGATAATTCTCATGTATTCATAATACTCATAGTCTAATACTCAATCGTTGACCTACATATCAATTTATAAGAAGGTCAGCATATCCTGGTGTGGCATACAAGCAAGAACCATTCTCAGTTATATACATATAAATAGTCTCATTAAAATACATTTCCTTTATGGAGCTCGGATAAAGATGGTTGACATCTTATGAGGGATAGTTGTGTAGAGCTATATTTATCTGCTGGACTAGGAATGATTGTCATTCCTTGCTTGGTTCAGAAGAAATTTAATTTCAAATTCACTTTATTAGATATAATAACACTTAAATTGTCTTATCATTTTTCCAGGCCTGACTTAAGATTTACTTTGCTTTCATTGATAAAAGAAGCTTGTCCAACTATGTTACACAAAACAACGCAAATTGATATAATATTATTATTATTATTATTATTATTGGAGAGGTATTTTGCATTAGAAAAGGAAAACATAGTGAAGTTAATTTTTAGAAGTGGACTGACATGGAATTAACTATCTATAAACACTAATGGTTTAAGCCATCAACATAAAAGATCTCACCAGATAAGATATTTAAAACTAAATACAGCTCAGATAGTTTTCCTTCAAGAAATTTACTTTATATTAAATGACAATTATATATGGAATCCTAAAGAATACATGACTTTAATTCATTCCTCTTATAAGACTAAGGCCGGACGAGTAACAATTCTATGGAAAAAGAATATTATCAATCCTGAAATTATTTGCAGATATGTAGACAAAGAAGGTCTTATAGCTCTTATAATACTGAAATTTAATAATAGAATATGGACACTAGTAAATTTATATTGGTTCCCTGGCATACGAGTAAGTACTGCAAAAAAATTAGACTTTATAACTAATAACTATAAAGGTAATTTAATAATAGGAGGAGGTTTTAATTGTATACTTGATGCATTGGAAACTATCCGCAAGAGGTCTCTTCACCTACCTGCCACTGCAAAGCTTCTAAAAAAATGGACAGAGGCACTTAATTTATTGGACACATATAATTTAAGAGATGCTAATTCAATAATATATTCTCATAAAGATTATAGATTTGACACTCAAAACAGAATAGATAAAATATATGTTTCTCAAGACCTATGCTCAAAAATCTCCACTTTTTCAATAATTCTGTATCCATTATCTGATCATAATTCTCTTGTTTTGAAGTTCCAAATTAAGTTCAAATCATTAATCATCACATTTGTAGATCCTATAGACCAGTATCCTTACTAAATAATGAATATAAGATATTTATGTCCATTCTAGTTAACAGGATAAAAATTCCCTTATCCAAAATAATTAATAATGAACAAACTGTATTTATATATAATAGACACATGCATGACAATATTAAAAGAATTGTAATCCTTATTGAATTCTTAAATAGGGAAAATCTGGAAGCACTGATAATTGGATTAGACATAGAGAAGGCTTTTGACTCTTTAAATTGGGATTATTTATTTAAAGTCTTAGATCTGTTTGACTTTCCTCCTCCCTTTATTACACTTTTAAGGAATGTTTCTAAAGACAATTTAGCTTATCTTAAATTAGGACCTTTCACCACAGAATCTATCCATCTCACCAAAGGCGCTAAGTAAGGTGCCCTATTTCATCTATTTTGTTTGCATTGGCTATAGAAATACTTGCTGCTTTAGTACAAAACAATTAAAACATAAACAGTATAAATATATGTGGCCAATATAATTCTAAAATAATGCTGTTTGCTGAAGATGTGCTTCTTACATTACCTAACTCAAGAAAGGTCTTAAAAGAGTTAGATTCACTAATTGGAAAATTCTATATGATCTTGTGTCTTCATTTCAATAAATCAAAATCAGAATTTCTGCTACGGAATAAAAAGAAATACAAGTAAATAGGCATCATATTATTGGGAAACAAGTTTCCACCCTAAATTACTTAGGAATTATCTTGTGCAAAAATATGGAAGAGACATTAATTGCAAACTATAATAATATCATTAATATAATAAGAATTTCTGTGAATAATTGGAATAAAATATTTTGACCTTTGAAGATATGTTACAGCTGATAAAGATTGTCTTACTTACTAAAGTCCTATATGTAATCCAAGCTATCCCACTTATTCCTGAGAAGCATTTTTTTAAAGAAATAACCACACTTCTGCTAAAGTTTCTATGGTACCCTAAAAGAAACAGAGTTTTTTTCACACACCATATTAGACCATGGGAACAAGGAGGCCTTAACTTTCCTGATATTTAAACCTCATCATCATCATCCTCTTTCGGCTTTTCCCGTTAGGGGTCGCCACAGTGGATCATCTCTTTCCATTTCTTCCTATCCTCTGCATCTTGCTCTGTCACACCAACCGGCTGCATGTCCTCTCTCACCACGTCCATAAACCTTATCTTAGGCCTTCCACTTTTCCTCTTACCTGGAAGCTCCATCCTTAGCATCTTTTTCCCAATATACCAATCATCCCTCCTCAGCACATGTCCAAACCAATGCAATCTCGTCTCTCTTGCTTTGTCTCCAAACTGCCCAACATGAGCTGACCCTCTAATATACTGATTCCTAATCCTATCCATCTTAGTCACATCGAGTGCAAATCTTAACATCTTTAACTCTGCCACATCCAACTCTGACTCCTGCCTTTTTGTCAATGCCACTGTCTCCAACTCATATAACATAGCTGGTCTCACTTCCCTCTTGTAGACCTTCCCTTTCACTCTTATTGGTACCCATCTGTCACAAATCACTCCTGACACTCTTCTCCACCCATTCCACCCTGCCTGAACTCTCTTCTTCACGTCTCTTCCACATTCACCATTACTCTGAACTGTTGATCCCAAGTACTTAAACTTGTCCACCTTTGCCAACTCTACTCCCTGCATCCTCACCATTCCTCTTCCCTCCCTCTCATTTACACACATATATTCTGTCTTTGCCCTGCTGACCTTCATTCCTCTACTCTCTAGAACATATATCCACCTCTCCAGAGTCTCCTCAACCTGATTCCTACTCTCACTACAGATCACAATGTCATCTGCAAACATCATAGTCCACGGGGCCTCCTGTCTGATCTCATCTGTCAACCTGTCCATCACCACTGCAAATAAGAAAGGACTCAGAGCTGATCCTTGATGTAATCCCACCTCCACCTTAAACAGATCTGTCACTCCCACTGCAGTCCTCACCACTGTCACACTACCCTCGTACATATCCTGTACCACTCTTACATACTTCTCTGCCACTCCCGACTTCCTCATACAATACCACAACTCTTTTCTAGGCACCCTGTCATATGCTTTCTCCAAGTCTACAAAGACACAATGCAACTCCTTCTGACCTTCTCTGTATTTCTCCAATAACACTCTCAGAGCAAACATTGCATCTGTAGTGCTCTTTCCTGGCATGAAACCATACTGCTGATCACTAATCATCACCTCCCTTCTTAACCTAGCTTCTACGACTCTTTCCCATAACTTCAAGCTGTGACTGATCAATTTTATCCCTCTGTAGTTACTGCAGCTCTGCACATCACCCTTATTCTTAAAGATAGGTACCAAAACACTTTTTCTCCACTCCTCAGGCATCCTCTGACTTTCCAAAATTTCATTAAACAATCTAGTTAGAAATTCCACTGCCATTTCTCCTAAGCACCTCCATGCTTCCATTGGTATGTCATCTGGGCCAATAGCCTTTCCATTTTTCATCCTCTTCATAGCTGCCCTTACTTCCTCCTTGCTAATCTGTTTCACTTCCTGATTCACTATCCCCACATCATCCAACCTTCTCTCTCTCTCATTCTCTTCATTCATCAGCCTCTCAAAATACTCTTTCCATCTACTCAACACACTCTCCTCTCTTGTGAGTACCTTTCCCTCACTATCCTTTATCACCCTTACTTGCTGCACATCTTTCCCAGCTCTGTCCCTCTGTCTAACTAATCGGTACAGGTCCTTTTCTCCCTCTTTAGTGTCCAATCTCTCATACAACTCTCCATATGCCTTATCCTTAGCTTTCGCCACCTCTCTCTTTGCCATGTGCCTCATCTCCTTTTACTCATGTCTACTTTCTTCATCTCTCTGACAATCCCACTTCTTCTTCGCCAGCCTCTTCCTCTGTATACTCTCCTGTACTTCCTCATTCCACCACCAGGTCTCCTTGTCCTCCTTCCTCTGTCCAGATGTCACACCAAGCACCTTTCTAGCAGTCACCCTTACTAGTTCTGCTGTAGTTACCCAGCTATTCGGTAACTCTCCACTGCCTCCCAGTGCCTGTCTTAATTCTTCCCTAAACTCCACTTCACAATCACCCTTTTTTAACTTCCACCATTTAATCCTTGGCACAGCTTTCACACTCTTCCTCCACTTCTTGATCACCAACGTCATTCTACAGACCACCATTCTATGCTGCTTAACTACACTTTCCCCTGCCACCACTTTACAGTCTCCAATCTCCTTCAGACTGACCCTCCTACATAGGATATAATCCACCTGCGTGCATCTTCCCCCACTCCTGTACGTCACCCTATGCTCCTCCCTCTTCTTGAAATACATAATCACCGCAGCCATGTCCATCCTTTTCGCAAAATCCCCAATCATCTGACCTTCTGCATTCCTCTCCTTAACACCATACCTACCCATCACTTCCTCATCCCCTCTGTTCACTTCACCAACATGCCCATTAAAGTCCACTCCAATCACTAGTCTCTCACCCTTGGGTACAGTCACCACAACTTCATCCAACTCACTCCAAAATTTGTCTTTCTCATCCATCGCACACCCAACTTGTGGAGCATATGCACTAACAACATTCATCATTACACCATCAATTTCGAGCTTCATAAACATCGCTCTGTCAGACACTCTCTTCACGTCTAAAACACTTTTGGCATATTGTTCCTTTAGTATAACCCCTACCCCATTTCTCCTGCCATCCACACCATGATAAAACAATTTGAACCCGTTTCCTAAACACCTGGCCTTACTTCCCTTCCATCTGGTCTCTTGCACACACAATATATCAACCTTCCTTCTCTCCATCATATCAGCTAGCTCTCTTCCTATACCAGTCATACTGCCAACATTCAAAGTTCCTACCCTCACTGCTGCACTCCTAACCTTCCTCCTCTCTTCCTGCCTTCGGGCATGCCTTCGCCTTCTTCTTCTCCTTCCTATATAAAGGCATCGATAGTTAAAACTATTATTGACTGGATAACCCCAATTACTCCTCTAATTGGAAAATGCTACATTCTGTTATATAAACAAATGAGAATACCTCATCAAAAAAGTCTTCCAGTAATGGGTAAATCAAACACATTTGGTATCTATTATGTATAAACATGCAATATAATATTGCAAAGCCAACAAAATTGAATTTAATTAACTATCCGTTTAACACTTTCAGAAAGTTTGTTAATGTAAACATTGATATAAAACTTGGGTTTGATCTTTTAATTCCATTTATTACTACAAAGGACTTTTGTGATAGAGTATATGGAAATGTATTCACTACTTGGAAACACAAAAACTTTATTTGTTGGGAACAATGTATAAGAGATCAAAAGATATTGGCTATTCAATATATAAAAACACATTATGAAATGACATCTCAAGATTGGCTTTTGTTACAGAGCAATTTAACATATGCTAAAGACCTGTGTAGAATAATTAACAACTCCTCTTATAAGAACATGCCAAAATTCATAAAATGGCTATTTAGAATTATATACAATAAACATAATATGAAGAATGTTATTTCCCTTTTATACAGTGAATTAATTATAAAACAATGTCCAAATTAACTTATTGGCAACATATTACTAAAGGACAATCTCTATACTTATCACCAGAAAACAAATACAATATTCTACTCTCAAGTTAACTTCTAGTTCACAGTATTGGAGAATATTCAGTTGGAAGTTTCTACATAGAGCCTTTATAACACCTGATAAAATTACAAAAGTTAGCTCATCTAGAGATGTATCATGCTGGAGATGTCAGCAGAAGCTAAGAGCTGACTGGTCCCGTATTTTTTATGACTGTATTGCTATTAAAACTTACTGGAATTATATCAATAATTTCCTGCAGACTCTATTTACAGAATTCTTTGATCTATCTAAAGCTTTAATTTTATTGAATGTTAATGAAAGTATTTACTTGAATAGAACAAACTTGTATTTACAATAGACAATACTAGCAATTGTAAGGAAATGCATAACCAGGAAGTGGAATTCCAATACAGCACCTTCTATGGAAGATTTTGTTATCTCTGTTGAAGAAAACAGCATTGTTGGAAATTAAAACCAAATAATTCAGGATTTATCCTAAACCAATGGTTAATAATTCCTGGAAAAAGTCCTATCATTGATTGATACTCTAGAAATGAACTCAGTCTCCCTCTAATGATCATATAATTGGTTTATGTATGCTTCCTGAATATATTGCTTTTTTTCTTTTTTACTTATGTCAGGCTGAATGTAAATATTTATTAATCTGAACTTAGAATATAATGTATGCGATTAACATGATATTTTTTGAAAATAAAAATTGAGTAAAAAATATTGTAAAAGTGAAATACCTGTAGGTTGTAGTGCAATGTTTCTGTATTCAAGAAGAAAAAGTTAACAATCCTGCTTTGAGGTGGCCATACATTTTTTCATGAAGTTCTTCCACTGTTTGGATAACTCTCACAAATGAACAATTTGACAGAGGATACACTGGTGAAGATGTAATCTGCTGAAATTTTAGTGCTGTAAAAAAGTCAGAATTATATGTCACAAGTGATAGTTCAATAAAGGTGTTTGAAAAAATATATAGATTTTTAAAGTATGAACCATTATTTATGATGACTATGTCAGGAATACCATGTCAAGAAAAAAATGCTGTCCATCAACTTGAAGACTGGTCTGTTAAAGGGTATCTTTTAAACTGATGCCCCTGGGGAACTTAAAGAGTAGAAGTCAACACAGATAAGATACTACATTTAAAATGAAATAAATCTGGGGTTTACCTTTACAAAGGTGAAACACACTCATGCGATTGCTCATATGAGCGAATCGTAACTTTAAAAAACAAAACCGCGACAGATCAAAATACAGATTTGCTGATTTTCCAACATAAATGTCGAAAAAAATGTAATGAAGTGTAAAGCAGGGGGCAAGCCCTCCTGCACCCCCCATGTGGTGGGCTGCAACCCCCACACACCCCCTACTTTAATATTCTAACTCTGAGATTGCACTACAGTGGGGAAAGGGACCATTTTCTGATCCCCACTATAGTGCAATCTGCCCCAAAATGCCGAATCTGCAATGAGCGAATGTCACTGTGCATTCACTCATTGCACATTCAAACCTTTTTGCGTTCAACATTTTCAAACTTTGCAAACATCCTTTCGAACATTTGCTGTTCGCCTATGTGCAAAACGCGCACATAAAGATAAACCAAATCTGGACTTTTATGAGGTATTGACTATTTGGAGTTGCTTTAATGGTGCATACTAGAGTTCTGACAGTTGATTTTATAATCAGTTCGATTTCTTTGAATTTCCAAGCCAAAATATTACTTTCTATGCTTTGGTTTTTACACTTGACAATTTTGAAGAGTGTTTCATGGATTCTCTTCAACATCAGAATGTGTAGCTGCCTTGGCACAATCCCTCTGTTGGTTTTGAGCATCAGACTCTGTAAATAAGTTTCATCACAATAAGTGTAGCAGACTTGTAATGGTAGTTAATCTTTTTTCCTTTCATTTGACCTTTTTGTCACTAACACATTTTTAATTGTCATAGCTCTAATTCAATTTCATCATGATAAAGAAATTCAGACATTAACTTGGTAAGTCTAGCAAATTAATCAGCATTCTGATGAAAATATCAAATGTAATTAGATTTGTTTTGTTCATGCTACCTCAATGCTTACCACGCTTTGTTGCTAAAGCTTACTGCATCACTGATTGTGTAAATGTGTGACTTGTTGACTCTGCAATTCATTGAATCATTATCTGTGCACCCATGTGAATACTTGTCTTCAGTTGTAGTGCTTCTCCATCAGCAAACTGTGAATTAACTTAATTATGACCAGCTGCTCACAAGCAGAACATCCCAGTATATTTGGTTACTGAACTGATACAGCTTGAACAATGAGTTGCACTGTTTATAGTCATGCATATACCACAACTTAATATGACCAAATGGTTTCATGATATGCCCAAATTAAGTCAGCAATGAAGTGTTTGGCTCAGACTGAACTTCTCAAGCTAAGCTCTCTTAACTCACTCTTAGTAATGATGTTACATTCAGCCTCAGTATATAGCTTAACTGTGATAAATATAACATTTATATACAGTGTTCCATCAAATGAGTTTTCTTTGATAATCCCGCTGCTAGTCTGAGCTCATTATAAAAAAGTGCACATAGCCTCAACACACATAGAAACTGAATATAGAATAGGCCATTTTCTCTTTTATGTCGATTAGTTAGGGATATAGACATCAAAGATTGCTCAGCCATTTTCATTATTACAATAATCCCTTTCAAAACACATGTAATTGCCTGCAGGTTTTATACAGTGACACTATACATAAAGTAATGAAGGGGTGAGGCCCCTTATAGCCTCTTATTTTATTTTTCTCAATACAAGTTCAATCCAGTATTGAGCAAAAAGTGACTATTTAAACAAAAAAAAAGTGTTAATCTTTATCCAAGATGGTATAATCTTTGGAAAAATATAACTATAATAGTTCAAGCCCAGACATATCGCTACAACTTGTATGCATCAAAACTTATTTTCAGATTCTTTAGAATTTAATAAGGACAACAGATATAGAAAGTCTTTTTCTAGTCAGGTATGACAAAAACAAATTTACTGACCTGATTAATTATTCTCTTAAGCAAATTAGGCAAGTACTTTAAAGAAAACATATTTTGTAAAGGGGTAGCAATAAATAAAGGAGTGTTTAACTAGAAAAAAAAATGTTCACGCCTTAAAGCAATAACTGTATAACTTCAGAGCACAAGTAAAAAAACTAACAGGGAACATATCATACAGGTGTAAGCTATGATCCTGGGTCTTAGTGATATGGCCTGTAACCACTGAGGCTCAGGATGATAATAGCAGGTCTTTTCTGAAGATTGATGTTGCCATGGGAATAGTCAGCTCTGGCAACATACCCATAAGTTTTCTTTAATAAGCTTCTACATCTTGTAGCCAAGATGGTTCCTATAAACATGCTATTTTAAGCAGAAAGAGGAGGCAACAGCAGGTGTAACAGCCCATGTCTTTATAGGTGAAAGTGTATTTTCACAAGACTGTTTAAAAACCCAGGGATCTTTTTTCTGCTTTAACAGAAGTAGAAACTCAAGGGCAAGCTCAGGAGGAATGCTGCAGATCATTTGAGTTGTGGTGAAAAGAGGAATGGGCATCCAATAGCAAATGTTAATAATAAAAATAGCCATACAGAAAACATTTTGTTGAAAAATTGGAGAAGCTGTAGCTCTACAGTCCCATAGCACTAGCCTCCCTTTTACTTGCATACTTGAGAAAAAATAAAAAAAAAAAAACTGGAATTTGCACACATCCTAAACTCTTTGTTAAGTGCTGGCACATTTTGTGTTGTAAAGATAATCACACCTTGAACAACATTGTACTTACTCAGCTGAAATCTTCTCTGATTTAACTGTATCATCATCCTCAGTCCCATGTATAACTATAGTTTTACAATATCATACTCCTTGAATTATTCCTTACATTGTGAGTTGCCAGGAATGTCCTCAGCGGTGTCAACAGACTTTAGCTTCATTTTAGCTTTACACACACCTAAGTGTTCTGCAAGAGCTTTAATCTGAAGTCTCAAATAAAACTCTTTAAAACAAGTTGCTGAGCTGTCATTTTAATGTCACATACAGATCTATATCCTTAACAATGCATCATGCAGATTATGAAATCCACAGTCATTAACTTCTACGCCTTAATGATTATCCAATATCCACCAATAAATTCATGTGAGCCCTAGTTTCTAATGAAAAATAAATGGCATACATATTCTTTTTGGGTTTACAATACTGCCAGGATTGTCTTTAATAGTTATTAAATCACACGGTTATATTTTGGTAAGATTTAATAAATTAAATAGCTTGATTGCACCATTACTAGCCAGACTGTAAGGACTGAAAGGTCTGTAGAATACTCAAATGAACTGGAAACAGCTGGAAGAAACTGGAATAAATATATTTATTTTTTTTAATTATGGAGAACTATGCTAAAAAAGTGACAGTCTCTCCATTAAGTGTAATTTTTGGTTTACTATGTAGTAGCAGCATACAGTGGAAGTAGATGTCAACAACATTTGAATCAAATCTTACTGTCTCAAATAGCAGTACTGATAAAGTGAAATAGACTGAATTATAATGTCTGAGGTGTCTGCACTCATACTCTCCATAATTTTTTACTGAAAATTGTTTGTTCTACGCTTAATCTTGAGTGCCTGTACTAAACTTCTATGACTTTCTGTGTATCAGTCCAAACTAACTAACTTAGTTTTGTGCCTCAAGAAGCTCTCCCAATAATAACAAAGCTCTCTAAATTCCATACAAGTTCTACATGGCACTTTAACCTTGGTTCCCAAGCCTTGTACCATCTAAACAAGATCCGTTTGTACTCAATGTACTGCACATTCTGTTAGCACATTTTATTTTTATCGGTATTCTTGACTCGTTTATTCATTTTGTACTGAAACATTCCTTTCTAATGAAACTACATGTAAAATGTAAAATATAAAATGAAGATATAGACCTGCTTTAATATGAGAATTTCTAGGCCTATGCAAAGAGAATATTGTAGCTAATCTTACAATTACCCCTGAGATTGTCTGCATTTTTAATGACATATTTATACCGATCATCTTAAATAACTGGGTGTAAATGTTACATTCTGGAAACTAACTGAACTAACACTAAAGGAATACCTTTGCTGCCAGTATCATCTGAACACAGATAAAAGGATAAACTGAAATCTGGTACTGTTATACATTTCTCTGAAAACATAACCTGAAAGTGAAACTTGAGATTGAAATATTTTATTTTGTGACATCCCTAATTTGTCTGAATACACTTCTGCATACTTGCTGTAACTGTAATCTGCCTAAATGCACGTCTGTTTTATATATGTTTTAACTGTAAAGAATAATTTCTTTAGATAACTGAAACACATTTACATTAATTCAGTTAGCATACTGTATATGTGCTGAATAAAGAAACATTGAAGAAAATAAATAATCTTCATTAATGGCTTTGGTGGTCTTCTTTCCTTTTGTTGATCTTAAAATGTGTAAGGGCCAACCTAGACAATTGAAAATAAACCTTACTGTATATTGTCCTTAGTCGCTGCATGGGGTATTGGAAGACCCTAGATTCCATCTTTTCCTGGGTGTTACTCCTACAATTAGGCTTTTCAATTCCCCTCACCCATCACTGGTGTAAATATGGGTGGCAGATGTAATGATTCTTCCTGACTGTATTGGAAAACATGCAATCTGGAATACCAAACTGGAATTTATCCAAAAATACAAAACTGATAGCATTTCTTGCTGTAGCAATATCTGGAAAGCACAAAAAAAAACAGTATTGGGTTCTTAAAATGACATTTGCAGCTATAAAAGTTATAAACTGATAGCACTGCTTGTTGCCTTGACTTTATCTATAATTTTTTTCTGCATGAAGTAAACCAATGTTACTATGAGTAATAAACAAATTATTGTTAAGTCTGTAACCAAACTGATAATGTACTACAATGAAATAGAAAGGCTGTAATTGTATTACTGAATCAAACAGAAAAATTCAATGGCATTTTTCTCCCTGTCAAAACCTCAAAATGGAACTAAAGCAATAATCTAACACTGTGCTAATTCTTCAGCATTTCTTTTTCTTTTTTTTTTTGTTTTGTTTGCATTTCTGCACCTTTATAAAATTAATCTTAACTGTTGTTTTTTTCTACTTCTTCTCTGTAACCCTCAGGTCATAATTTATAAAAAAGAATTTCTTCAGTATACAGGTCTTCACCTACTGCCTTATATGCATCTGTTCTTAGAGAAACAAGCAAAGTACCTGGATAAATCTGGTGTAGAGCACAAAAGTAATTGATACATTCCAAAAATAACAGCAAAACACCAGAACACACAGCCACAGGCTACAAATATTTAATGGGAAGTAGTAAAACAGTAGTAAGCACTTTCACAATGAAATTTCTTGATCAGACTGTCCTTAAAAAAATACACCAAATAGATATAGTACTGCACAGCCTATCAGCCCTATCCAATTAGTAACAGGCATGGCCTGCCTTAGGCACAGGCGAACTAGGCGACCGCCTAGGGCACCATACTGGCTGACCTTGTAAAGGGCGCTCTTTTTCTTTATGTATTTATTTATTTTAATTAATAAAGTTTGCATTCTTCACGGCTCGTAACTGGAAGCATGAATCATAGCGCAAGAGGGGGTGAGCGCCCTCTATCTTACAACTGCAGGTTGGCTAGGAGACTTAAAAAAAAAGTCTTTACCTCGTGGTACAAGTGTCTGTTACTTTAAGGAGGAAAATGAACATGCATGTGCCAGCATGGACCTAAATACATTCTTCTGGCCTGCGCGTAATTTAAACTAACAATAATAATAATATAATAATAAATGAGCCAAGTCCGCTTGTCTGCATGTAGCCATCTGGTTTAGAAAACAGGTAAGTGTATGTGTGCATGTGTCTATGTGTAATTTAAGCTGTTCATTTCTGTATGAGACAGAAAGTGTGTGTTTGTGTGTGTGTGTGTGTGTGTATGGAATTTAAATTAGCTGCTCTGTTTGTATGAGATGAAGTGTGTGCGTGTGTTAATGTGTGAGAGTAGGTTTGCGTATGTTGCTGATATGTTGAAAGTCTGTCTGTAGCAAAATCACTTTCTTATCTGTGATGCATATACATTTAGAAAATATTGCATATAGTGCATCTTTAAATGTGTCCCAAAGCAGACCAGACAAACTCAATAACAACAGGGCACCTGGAAGTATTGGATAAATTACTGAATTGAGTTATTTTAGAATAAAACCAAGAACTTCGCACAGCACTTCTACAAAGTTAGTTCTATGTTTTGGATGAAAACATGGGGATTCTAGTTAAGCATTAAAAAACTTTGTAGAAGTGTTGTGCGGATGTTGTGGTTTTATTTTAAAATAGCTTGACTGACTACTTTATCTGATATTTCTCGGTGTTCTGTCATTGAGTTCAGTTTTAAATGTCCATACTCAGCTTTGTATACTTTACTCAGACATGTTGTATGTGTGTATTTAGTTAGAAGTTCTGGAGCAGGCACTTACTGTAAGCTGAAGACTTTTTAAAATGTATCAGTTGTTAATAGATAAAACTATGACTCGTAGAGTAAGTCTCATGTGGTGCCTTATGGAGCCTTTAGCCTGTATTTTGGAAAAAAAAAAAAAAAAAAAAAACTTTAGCATGTTTTACAAAAGTCAGCTCATAGTATTAGTGATTACACTTTGCTGTGTTCTTGGCCCGTATGAGCTTTACATCAACTGTTTCACTAAAATACAACAAGGAAATTTTACATAATTTGGGTCATACGCCACTAAGACATATTTATATAATTTTGTTGTACAAACTGAATGTACTTTCAGTGAAATAGATATAGCCCACAAAGCACGATTACATATATTATCCATAGTTTAGACTTAATAGCCTTTCAAAAACAGTGGCAGTAATGCTTTTTTGGTACCTGTGTTATGTAGCATTCTAATCTAATTCCAAAATACAAGACAGCTGTTTACAGGATCAGGAGTTCAGCACTATTCTACACTGAGTGAAATGTTGTACTATTAATTGTGTGATGAAATGCAAGTGGAAAGTATGATATGTCTATGATTTTTTTTTTGTCTATGATATTCTTAAACACATTTCCAGTGGTCTTACTCTTGGGACATTTTTTAATTCTAATTTCACTGTCTGCTTTACAAACTGAACTAAATGCAATATGTACAGTGAACATTAAGTGCTTTGCCTTTATACCTTTCAGTTATTAAAATTAATTAAATTGCGCAGTCCACTGGATGTAAAATCCTAAGTCTTTTGGTATTAAATGTCTCCTAGAAGTGCTGAAATTAGTCCAGACTGGGTTGATTATGTTGCTACAATACCAAGAAATGATTGGCTTCAAATGCCAGCCTGCTATGTGAGAACAGAGAGAAGGTGTGTGTGTGTGTATGTGTGTGTGTGTGTGTGTGTGTGTGTGTGTGTGTGTGTGTGTGTGTGTGTGTGTGTGTGTGTGTGTGTGTATAATTTAAACTAGTGGTTCCATTTGGTTCTGTATGAGAGAGAAAAGTGTGTGTCTGTTTGTTGTATGAGAGAGTAAAGCAGGAGTATGTGGAATTTAAACTAGTTAATTACTGTATGAAAGAGAAGATATGTGTGTGTGTTGCTATGTGAGAGAGCAAGTGTTCAAATTTAGCATAAAATGTGTGTTTTTCTGGCAAATCAGGGAGGACTGAAGTCACAAAATGACATGTATATGAGTTTCAAAGTTCGCATCCTTCACAAAATACATGCTAATACAGATCCTGTTATTCTAGTAACTTTCTAAGTTAAAAAGAGCACTACTTCACTGTCCCTAGTTTTTGCCCATTCCATTCATGTTATTTTAGGTTTTGTGTAGATTGTTTGCATTAAGATGTTGAGAGGTATGCATACCTTTCAACTGCCCAGATGTTTGCAGACTGTGCAGCTTTTTGCCTCATTTTTTGCCTATTCCTCATAAAATGTGTAGTTTTCTGGAAAATCACTTGAGTTTCAGTTTTCATTTCCTTTAGACAATGCCTGCTAAGATAAATGCTATTATCCTAGCAACTTTCTAAGTCTATAACAGCAATATTTATAATATGTCCCTCTTTTGGGGTTTTTGTGTCCCCTCCCCACAATATTTTAGGCTTTGTCCAGCTCTCTTGTGCTAAGCGGTTGGGAGGTATGGAGGCATGGTATGTAATGCCCTAGCTGCCAATTATTTGGTGCATTTTAAGGGGGGAGTGGTTCTGCATTCCTGAGTGTGTCCTCCTTTGTTTAAGATGCCTAGTGCCTATAAACTTGTTGGTTTCTCAGTCATTATTTATTGTAGTATTACCATTTTTTATGTAACATAGGCAATTAATTCTTAAAGAGCAGCAGGTATTGAATTTGTAGATGAAACACTGACATGTAAAGTTGTTTGCCAGTAACAGCCTTTTCATTATTTACAAATCTCTTTAATGTAGAATTATTCAGGTGAAATTTAGTTCTTCAGAGATTGTGCTTATTGACTTAGACTGGTGGATTGTTATGACATAAGTTTGAGTGGCCTTTTATGGTTAAAACATTCTCAAATGAGCAGTTTTGTCATAATTGAGCCATGCATTTTGTTTCATTGCTTACTGGAAAAATGTTCTAAACTACAAATTTAAAACACAAAGCTACAAAGTTAAAACACACCAACAAGTGGTGCCTTATTATACAAGGAGTATTTAATACAATCAGGAAGGTGAATCAAAGAGCACATACAAGTCTGCATGGCCATACAAATGTGCTCAAGGAGCCTACAGTTTTAAAACAGTCCAAAGGTAAACTTAATTCTCCACTGGCCAGATGCATTTTATTTGAATGTGAGTTTTAATGCTGCTTCAATGAACGTGAGTTTCAATGGCAGTGAAGTTTACTGCTCTTGCTAAGTCTGTTTTCATTGCTAGACTGTACTGTTCAGCAAATGGCTATCAGTGGTTGTGTATTTTATTTCAATATCTAATGGTTGTAGAAGTAAATAAGTAACAGTATACATACTGATAGGTTTGAACAGTGTTCATGGTAACTGGGGAGAAATACCAAAGTAATGGAACACTAGTATGGCTGGGGAGGGGGCTGCTGTAAGAGGGGCTGCTCAGGGGGGACCTTCAGTCTATTACCATGCCTAGGGTCCCATTTGACCATGATCCAGCTCTGCTAATAAAGTATGAGTAGTTTGCATGTGCCCTTTAAATCCAGAAAAAACACTGCGGGGGGTGGCGCCTTCTTTAAGGAGTCCCATGAGTGTTTCACCTGCACACATGCCGACGCAGGCAGTGGGTAGAGAAAAATTACCATTTTTATAAGTGGGTCTCTGTCCATAAAGGTTTGGGAACCACTGCTCTACAACAACTACCAGACTGCTGACAGAAATGAGTTTGAGTTTATTTTTAGGGAACTGAGTTGTAGTACATTTTTAAGGGATTATGAGTTTCAGGTCATTTTCATGGAATTGTGAGCTTCAAAGGAAGAAAGTTTACTGCTGCTCATGCTAAGTCCATTTTCAGTGTGCACCTGACTGTTTTGTTTATCAAATGGTAGACCGTGTTGTAGAATTTGAAAGCAGTATTAGTAGCATAATTTCCTTTGGTGCAGAAAGCTGTGGATTCTATTCCCACACCATGTGGATTCTACTCCCACACCATGTAGATGAAGTGCTGACATTGTAGAACCCATAAAATTGACTGGGAGGGGTTACACTCCTGAGTGTGTCCTCTTTTGTATAAGATATCTTGTAACTATGAACCTGTCAGTTTTAGTCATTTCCTATTGCAATATTACCAGTTTATCATGTTTTAATTGTAATATAGGCAATTAATTCTTCAAGGGCAACAGGCATTGAATTCTTAGATGAAACATTGAGGTGTAAAGTTACTTGCCAGTAGCAACCACTTCATTAGTTACAGATTTCTTTAATGTGGAATTATTCAGAATATTTTTCTTCTGCCGAGATTGCGTATAGATTGATATTAGTAGATTGTAATGGCGTTTTATGGTTGAAATTTTCTGAAATGAGTAGGGTTGTCATTTTTGGTTTATACATTTTGTTTCATTGCCTATTAAAGGAATGTTAAACTGCAATTTAAAACACTTTCTAACAAGTGGCACTGATATTATACAAGGAATATAATTTACTACAATCAGGAAGCTGAATCAAAGAACAAATACATGTATACATGGCCCTAAAAATGTGTGCAAGTAGTCTCTTTTGAAAACAGCTCAAAGATAAACTTAATCCTCCGCTGGCCAGATGCATTTTCTATGAATGTAGATTTTCATGCCATTTTAATGGTGAAGAAGTTTACCACTCATGCTGTTTTCATTGTGAGACTGTATCGTTTAGCAAATGGCTATCTGTTTTTGTGCCATTCTAGCTTAAGCTACTGTACACAGGGATGAGAGAGGTTGCTATTCTACTTTCACTGAGCTGTAAGACTCACTCACCTACCCCAAAGTAAATTAAACTGTTTAACTTAAGCAACCCTTTGAAACAAGCAAGGCACATGGGCTTCTATTTTCTGAGGACTTGACTTTTATAGTAAAATATGTGTGAAGGAACAACTTATAAAGTGGGTTTATTAAAGGAAAATTCCACCATCATTCACTTGCAGTTTAACTACATTACAATGTATCTTTTCTCCTATGCACTTAAACAACTGAAGGAAATGACTGGAGTGGCCGCCTTGTGGAGTGGCCTACTTGTGGGTGTGGTTTATACAGGTGTTCATTAGTATGGTATGGGTGGGGCTTAAGTTGCGCCGGAGTATACTTTGCCTAGGGCACCATTTCAGCTAAGGCCGGCCCTGGTAACAGGCAATGAAATCTTACAGTCAATCAAGCCATGTAAAACCAACAGCACTCATTTAAAAAGATAAAAAATAAAAACAAAAAAAAAGAAAGCAAAAATAGGGGACATTTATAAATCAATCCTTCAGCCTACATGCCTGTAGGAAAGGTTTCAATTGAACTGCATCATTTATTCCTGGTATTTTATCAGCCTCAAACTGAAGAATCCACTTCTATTCAGCTGACCCTGTCCTATTCTTTACGTTACCTCCTCTGATATTATCAGTAACCACTTCTAATACAAAAAAACTAAACTTATGTTGTGGACCAAATTCTGTAACATGTTTTGCTAGGGCACTACTTTCTTTCCCATTCCTAATATCTCTAATACATTCTAAAATACTCTCTTTAAAAGAACAGTTAGTCTTTCCCAATATAATACACATGTCAGCTAAAATAGACTACATTGTGGGCCCAGGAATTGGCATAAAACTTACAGTCTATTAAGAAACCCACAGTAGGGTGCCTATAGCTGGGTCCCACGTGTATATGACACCATGCAGAGCATCCCCTACAGGAATAAGTCCCAAGCCTCTGTGAATCAACAGAAGTGCTATATTTGTAAGGTCTATAGCAAAGTTGTCTCTTTAATGATAAATCATTCCTAAAGGTAAAGAGGGGCTTATCCCCCTGAGCTGATCTGATGCTTGTAATATATTCCAGTTTTTTCTTAAATATATCACAGAAAACATTGAACTTGCTAGAGTATGTCAGTAGAATTCTGATATTATTGTAGTCAGTAGTCTGATTCTTATTCTGGGTATTTACTACATCAGAAAAATTTGGTCTACCCTTGTATTCTCACTCTTTAAGACACTGATCAATACAGTGATCCAATTATCTTACTGTATAACCCCTGGATAAAAACTCACTTTTAGGTTGCTAGGGCTACCCTCATCTGAGTATCTTCACTATGTAGCCTCATTATTCTCACATTCTTCCCTCTTACCACATTCCTAGCAACATATCTAGGATTCATACTATTTTTGTGTAAGAGGGCATTCTTGCATGTAGGTTTCCTATATAGACTGGTACTCCCAGATCCATGATCTGTTTTTCTATCAGTCACATCTAGAAAATGTATTTCTTCTCTTGAGTGCTGACAAGTAAATCTCAAAAAAGACATCATATTCTGCAGATATTCCACAAACTCATGAAGTAGTTGGAGTGACCTTCCCCATAGAAAAAATATATTATCCACAAACCTGGTGTGCCAGATGATATGACTAGAGAAAGCATTATTATAAAGCACTTGCATTTCTTCCCATTGAGCAAGAGTGAAGTTGGTGTAGCTATTGGCACAAGCTGTGCCCATAGCTATGCCAACACTCTGAAGATAGAACTCATCTTTAAATAAAAATATATTATTCTCTAAAATGATGTCCAAATGCATACATATTAGGTTCACTTTGTCATTAGCAAAAACATTTCTACCAGTTAGTAATTCCCTGATATTATCTACTCCCCAGGTATTAGGGATGACTGTAAAAAGAAACTCTATATCAATGGCCACAAAAATGTATTCACTTTTGGTACCAGTAACTTTACCATATAACTCTTTCAGAAAACATTTAGTGTCTCTAAATACATTACTCACATTATGAAAAACAGGATGAAGGATCTTCTCTATGTATATTGACAGTGGTTCAGTTACCCACCTTACACTAGACACTATAGGTCTCATGGATGGGTTGACCATATCCTTATGTATTTTGAGTAAGCCATATAGTATAGGAACTGTGGGATGCTCAGCATTAAAGTATTTAAACAAGTCTTCAGAAATAGAGCCACACATTAACAAATCAAACACTAAGAATGACATTTTCTCCATAATTCCATTAACAAATCCCACTGAGACCAGTAAGTAGACAGAAGCGTCACTTAAATGCTGTAACATTTGTTCATAATAGAACAATTTATCTAATGCAACAATCCCCCCCTTTATCCACAGGTCGAATTTCAATAACAGAAATGCCCTTAAGCTTATTTACAGCTACTACTTCAGCTGCACTCATATTATAAAAAAAACAGTATGTTGTTTATGTAAAAACACTTCCCTAATGTCTCTCTCACACACATTTAAAAATGTATTAACAATTGAATTGCTTTTAGGTGTATAGATGTTAGGTTTTTAAATAAATTAATATTGTCAGTCATTTGTGGAAATTCAATTTTCAACAATAATGCCCTATAAAACATTTTAAGATCTTTAAGCACATCTACCATGTTAGTCATTTAGCTGGAATAAACAAAAACCCTCTAAGTACTGAGAGCTGTGCTGATGTTAATTAAATAGTGGATAGATTAAATACCAGTATATTCATCTGTTCCTGGTTTTCATGCTGGCTTGCTGCTCCTCCATGCTCTGAATCTGTCGTACTTATTCCCTCCTTGTTCTGCTCCTGGATCCCCCTTTCTGGTTGATAGGCAGGGGTCCTTTGAGGAAAAAAGATCCCAGATCTGCTGTAGAATCTGTTGTAGCTAAAACACAACTTCCTGTGACAACATTAGTTGTATGTGCTGCCATGACAGTCCATTCTTGCATCCCAGCAGACACTGGTACAGGATCTGTTGATGTCACTCCTGTAGCTATGGAAATCGGAGATTCTATTCTCCATGAATTAGTACCATCCAAGTCATCCATATTAGACTGCACTATATTTTCTCTCGGACAAGAAAGCACTGCCCATTTCTCCTAAAATCTTTTATATCTCTCTGTAATTTCTTTGTTTTAGTTGCACACAGTCTTTTTTCATAACCAGATATATTCTCATATATAATATCTAGTTTGTCTCCGACTATATCAGCCCCATAACTTGAGCAAATAACAGTTTGTAACTCCTTAATGCCATTTAACAGTTCTTTCTCCTGAGGCACAAAAAAGTCAATTAAAGTCTCATATAATTAGCACTTAGCCATAAATTAAATGCTTGCCTTTGTTTAAGGAGCTCAGGAAAGATCTCATCATATGTGGGAATTTTTAGGACTCTTAAACCCCTAGGAACAACCTTGTGATGTAATGAAGCCACTAGGTGAAACCTTTGCCACTAAAGCTGCTTAAATGTACACAATTTATTCTCCAAATCTCTCAGATGTTTATTAAAAGAGAATTGCATACCCTCACCAATGGCAGTTATTTGCCCTTGCATTTCAGTTGTATCAAACAGTGGATTCACATCTGCTTGCACCAGCCTGTTCAAATGATCTAGCAACACAGATGGAGTTCTAAATGCTGGATTGTAATCCAGCTCAATATTTCACCCTTCAGCCATGCTCCAGTCGAAAGCCGCAGGAGCAACAAACTTAGAGAAACAAGCAAAGTACCTGGATAAATCTGATGTAGAGCACAACAGTAATTGATAAATTCTAAAAATAACAGCAAAACACCAAAATGCACAGCCATTGGCTAAAACTATTTAATTGGAAGTAGTAAAACAGTAACAAGTGCTTTCACAATGAAATTGCTTCATCAGACTGCTATTAACTGAGTGATATTGCTTTTACATGGTTTGACTGACTGTAAGATTTCATTGGCTGTTACTAATTGGATAGGGCTGATTGGCTGTTCAGTACTATATCTATTTGGTTTATTTTGTTAATGGCAGTCTGATGAAGCACTTTGATTGTGAAAGTGCTTACTACTGTTTTCCTACTTCCAATTAAATATTTTTAGCCCATGGCTGTGTGTTCTGGTGTTTTGCTGTTATTTTTGGAATGTATCTGTTCTTTCAAATGCCATCATTTAATTCTTTCAGTACTCCTGAATGCTACAAACCTAACTTGAAATTAAAACATGAGCTTGAAATATTTTATCATTACTTTTTACAATTTTCTTGGAGAAATAGTAACAACTGTTATTACATAAAACTGTTGCTAATATTATTTAACTGTTCTTTACCATATGGTATTTAATTCAACTCACTGAGCTGGCCTGTAATCTGATAACTCAGTAATGTAAGTCTGTGCCTCTGGTGTGCCCTGTTAAACTGCAATTTGTAAGAACCAAACATGTTTTGCTAATCAAACAGAAGCCAGGAGCCAGTACACCAGAAAACTGTAAAATAGATTGAATTAAGTAAACATTTGTGTAAGCAAGAGTTGGAACGGCAGCTTACATGTAATGCAGCCATTTTTCCTGGTTTAAATGATAATGTGTCCATTAATTTTGTAATAAAATTTAAGTTTTTATTTATGCATGAGATTTTTATAACATATTTTATATCCATTTTAATTTAATTGAATCTTAGTGTTCATTGGATGTGTTTATGCAAGTGATCAGTTTATTATGGTATTTAAGGGTAACATGATAAGCTGCATTAGTTCTAATAAAGCTCCTGCTTTTAATTGTTTGGAATGAAAGTGCTTAACTTTTAATTCAATCTATATTAGTTTTTTGGTGTATTGACTCCTGGTTTCTGTTTAATTAGCATAATACGTTTGGTTCTTAATCTGCAGTCTTCCTGTCGTGAGTTGAATTTTGTTTGAAACTGCAATTTCTGCATGAGATATATAAAATCTTGAACCTTTTACATACACATATTTATTACTAGAATTTAGCTGATCTGATGCTGGAACTTTACTTGTCTGTCTTTTACAAGTATGTGAAGTTTCATCATAAGGTGAAATTACATTACATTATTTTCCTGAAATGATATTTGAACCTGTGGCTTCAATGACACACAATCCCTGGGATTCATGAACCTTGCGCCAGGCGCACGCATAGCGTAGGCATTACAATGCCAAATATGTCTGCCGAGCGAGTCAGGTATGATCCAATTCCACGTGCACTACCGGCGTGCGCCGGATCTGCGCCGCCCCCTGCGTAGGTATGCTAAACACCCCATGTGCGGTGTTGCACCATGCAAATGAAGGCATATAGCGATCCACAAAGTGGCACAGGCGTAGCATAAGGCCACGGCAATGTAAACCAAAAAAAAACGGTTTACATTTTCCCAAACACAACATAGGAGTAACGGAAGGCTGTCAGCCTCAGGTATCATACTGTTACCATATGCCAATGGCGAAATACACAGAGAATGTCAAAAGAAAACATGCACAACATGTAAATAATAACATAAATGGTATGTCCACAGAAACTCACAGCAGAACCCCAGGACATGTTTGCGGAAGGTGCAAAACAATGAAATAATATGACAATGTCATAAAACAGCAGCGTAATACACATCAGCTTCACAGCCATAATACACCATGGTATGCATGGAAAGCCACAACCACGGTGCAAGGGTTGCCAAGGACTCGCGGCAGTGTTCAGCGTGGTAACTATGAATTAGTAGTCAATGCCATGCAAATGAGGCAGATAATACTGAATCGCAAAACCCCCGCCGGCGTAAGGCTGTACCAAATGGTGCAGCGGTAATACACCGAGGAGTGGCCCAGAGGGAATACATGTCACCTGCAGAGGGGTGTGCCACTGTAGGAGGAAGCACATTGGAGCTCAGCAAACCTGGGCTGTACATTGCACATCACAGCTGCAGGACCGGCGTGTGGGGAAATAGCTGAGCTGAGAGCACACAATGCGCGCAGAGGTGCATGTGCACGAGGATGACTACGTTCCCTTAACCCAGTCATGTGACGCTTGCCCCGCAAATAACACCAGAAACAGGAAGATGATGTTGAGAATATGAGGAAATGCGGAAGAAGTGTAATTGGAGTAATAATGAGCAATCAACACTAATCAACCCACGAAGGCAAATCGGCAGCTGACAACTCTGCATGCAGAAACCCACAAAACGGGATAGGGGAGGCATATGAATGCAAAGAAAGTAGGGGAGGTAGCAGATTGCAAAGAGTGAAGACCTGACACAGCAGAGCCAAGCAGACAGGCAGCACAACGGCGGCAGCACACAAAACGCACGATATGCCATGTCCCAGAAACTAAACATGACAGGGCTCAGCAGGATGCATGCCAGGAAATAGTAGGTGCAACGTGCAGAAATAGTAAGTGAAGGTCGAAAGGTAATCCATTGCAGGCAAGAGTAATGCAACACCAAAGGCAACAGCGTTGCAGTGCCAACGGTAAAACATGGAAGATAATCCCCAGATACGGCCGTACAGACACACCCTATGACATCACCGGGTGTACAGCACAATAGTATAAAGTGTGAATGCACACAACACACAGCCGCGTATTCCCAAACGCCGCACCATAGGTGTAAACACACGGGGAACTTTTAAAATGTACATGTTGGGTGCTGCCGTGGCCGTGATCCATCAGCATGTGCTAGAGACAGACGGTATTGTGGAGGAGGGTGCCGACAACTACCGTAGGCCTCAGAGGAGAAGGAGAGTGTTCAGACCAAGGGTAACCTACCAGGGGCTACAAGACCTGGAGATAGTAGAGCGTTACAGGGTGGATAGGGACACGTTACAGCAAATAGTGGAGCTGTGCCGGCCACGCCTGAGAACAAGAAACAACAGAGGGGAGCCCATCCCCGTGGACACAAAGGTATGTGTAAGCTTGCGAATACTGGCCACAGGTACCTTTCAAAGGCCAACTGGGGATATAATGGGTATCTCACAGGCATCAGCATCCAGGGTACTACACCAGTTTCTGGATGCCATGTTACCACATGCCAATGAGCATATATACTTCCCCAGATCTCAGGAGGACTTGGCTAGCAATATGCACCACTTCCACCGTGTGGCACAATACCCGGAGGTACTGGGTGCGATAGACTGTACGCACATACAAATCAAGTCACCACCTGGGGAGCAGGGTAGACGCTGCATAAACTGCAAGGGATTCCCCTCCATCAATTGCCAGGCCATGTGCAATGCACAGGGCATTATCATGGATGTGTGTGCTGGCAGCCCTGGAAGCTACCACGACTCCCATATCTGGCATGCCTCACAGCTGTACCAGGTATTCACCAGGGGGGACATCCCACAAGGCCACCTTATGGGGGATGCTGGCTATGCACTGGAGCCGTGGATGATGACTCCCATCAGAAATGCACACACACACATGCAAGAATGCCATAATGAGGCACACGCACAAACCAGAGTAATCATAGAGCATGTGTTTGGGATGCTGAAATCATGGTTCCGGTGCCTGGATACATCCGGTGGAGCCCTGCAGTACTCCCCAGGCACATGTGCCCACATATTCATAGTATGTGCCATGCTACATAATATGATCCTGCGGAAGCAGCTGCTGCAGGGACATAATGGTGAAGGGCCAGAAAGCCCATCACAACTGCCAAGGCCAGTCCAGGCACAGAGGGTTCAGGACCATGAACACACTGTGCCAGCCCCAGTAGGCAGACGGAGGCGTACCCAATATGCCTATGCCCTGGCAAAGAGGGAACGTATAGCACATACTCTGACAGCGTAGGCCCCATGGACTGACACCTCCCTACCTGCACACACAGTGAAATGGACGGCACACAAACATGACCACCCGTAAAGTGTACCGTATGGGTGGCCCCATGTGTGACTCCAACATAGGCAGCCCCCAAACACTGTACACCCAACAGCCAGTGGAGCATGGAACGCCAACACCTGAACAGTACGCGGGTCCTACAGCAGACGGCGTTGCTGTATGCTGCCACGTTCGCCGCAAGGTGTATACATATAAACATATATATATGTGCATATACATATGTGTAGATAGATATAATTACATATATAGAAATATATGTACACATATACACATAAGTACTACAGTTAAGACAGGGAATCAGAGGGATGTAAGGTGACTGAGATGTAACACGCGATATCTGTACATAGTATACATAGTGAAACGACAACCTGAGCATCCGGGAGGTTTAACAGAAGAGGATACCGCCAACCATGGAACGGGCAACATACCAAAATGCATAACCGCGAGTCGGAATGATCGCCTGACCACAGTACTGTAACAGTACATGCGCGGGTAATAGTATGATGATATGAGGGGGGAGGTAGACACCGCCGCTGGTGTCGCAGCCCATGCAGGTATTGTGTGCAACAGTCCCTGTGAGTGCCGTCGTATGTGTATGTGTGCGGTGAGGGTGCCGTGTGTGTTGCTGTGCGAGTGTAATGTGTGTGTCTCCATAATATGTGTATGTTGGTGCCATGTAAGAGGCAGAGTGGAATAATATGTGTAGGCATACGGTACACTAGCCACAGGCATATGTACACCAGTAATCCCAAAGTAGTAGTGAGAGCCCCACCCCGGCTAGGCGTGTGGCGACGTAGAACGATACAAAGTGACAATGTCCCAGATTGTAGCACAGGAATATACCCCACAGGAAATGGAAAGGACGTATGTACTACTCATGCCCGTATGTACGACACCGATATGCTAATTGCAAAATGATATGTCGGCAAAGTCACACAGCATTAGGTATGTACCGCGGAAATACGTATGTGCTACCCCAGTACTGACCGTGGCCACATCTCGGCCCGTAAACACCGCTGTGTGTTCTACAAGTGTCAAACAAGCAATCCCCACCTGAATAGGTGGCAACCACTGGCAAACAGGCCATCCCAAGAACAGGACCACTTCTTCTTCTTCTTCTTTCGGCTTTTTCCCGGTTAGGGGTCGCCACAGTGGATCACCTTGTCCGCACATTGAATGGCAGTGGAGTTTTACGGTGTCGAGTTGCCAGCCCGGCGCCCAACCTTCCACAGAAGGCACACTCACACACACACCTAGGGCCAATTTAGAGTGTCCAATCCACCTGCAGCATGTCTTTGGGATGTGGGAGGAAACCGGAGCACCCGGAGGAAACCCACGCGACCACAGGGAGGACATGCAGACTCCGCACAGAAGGCACCCCAGCCGAGGATCGAACCAGAGAACCTCTTGCTGTGAGGCAAGAACAGGACCACAATGACTGTAAATATCTGGGACAGAATGACAGGGGATAGTCGTCACGTACAAACAACCGCTGATATACCACAGATGTGATGGAGGAATACATGCATGAAGCACACACACAGGTGATACCAACACCACATGACAACAACACAACCTACACTCCCATACCAACAGACAATTAACTGTCAACTCTCCAGGCAGGGATGGAGCACACAGACAACCATACCGTGTATGTAGAGATGCAAGGCCCACAACCCGTATCCGTCACCTACAACCTCCGATATCCCCCATCGTACATATTAAAGGGATACAAACCGTAATAGCAGCACAAACATACAGGCAGTCAATGACATCTGCATAACCGCAAGATCTCGCGTGGGAAACACAATCAAAGGCGGATGCATACTGGCATGCATTGTTTAAAGGAATACAACAGCCATGTTACACATCCGAATGCAAAACGCCATCAACAGATGTCGTCAGGACAGGGACACCCACATGTCAAACAAAATACTATACCCAACACACACAATCCACGGCTAACACCACTGCGAAATGTACCTGTCACCACACATAGCGGCTGCAGTTACACATAACATAACACAATACAGACCATCTCCATGAAGGTAGGGCAAATAGCCAATGCCCAGGTGAGGAATCCAACCATACCCCAGTTACAACGCGTAATGTCCGAATGGAGTAGATGCACAGGTGATATGCACACAATTACTCACGGAGGAACAGCAATTGGTGGGATGAACCCACATGTTGCAGGTATCGACAGATATAAGGATGGCTCCCAGGATATTCAAACCGTATGCTCATACCGAACCAGCAGTGTACAACCAAAAGAGAAATAAAAAGAAAAACCGATACACGGAACGAAACACGGAACGAAACACCGACAAGGTATGTAGAACACACGATATGTACGGGTGTGTAACGCATGATGTGTATGACGAAGCTGTACTGTATGTTAATGGTGTTTGTAAGTAATGACACTTGTCCATAATGCAGAGAGTGGTGAAAGGTGGTTATGTAGTGCTATCCTGCTGAGCATACCAACGACTGTGGACACCGTGTGCACAGCAGTGGGACATCATGTACACAGCTGAGACACCACAAGGTCTGCCACAGGGGGGCATTAGAGAGAACAATGCCAGACCACACGCCGATGCTGGCAGTGGATGTCCAACAAGGAAGTGCCATAGCAGGGGATAGGACATGTATGTATACTGTCACAGCACACATGTGTATGGGCATATACCGTCGATGTCATATGTAATGTGTGGCCGACGTGCACATATGCCTTGCAGTAGGGGATACTATGTCAACTATGTGTAATATAAAGCTGTCAGGGTGGATATGACAGACATTATACACAGTATCACAGGCATATCATGCATAACGGAGGTATTGCCTATTGGTATGTACAATAACAGGATACATATGGCCTGTAGGTATGGGACAGAGTAGTAGCATCATAGCCATCCGAAATGGAAGGTACACCAAGTAACCATGCCCAAAGGATCTGTAGCAGGTGCACTGTGGGCAACAATGAAGTCTGGCAGGTCCATGTGTAAACACATGTGCAGTGTACACAGTAGTGTCACCTCCCCATGGTAGTGTCCTGTGAACAGCAGAGGCGGGTGTCAACTGCATGTCTACACAGTACCGCTGCTGTGGCGGTACCATGACCACGTGTCACTCAAACAGCAAGGGAGGTATCACATGAACAGTGCCACTGTGTTTCCCTGTGGGATGTGCACAGGACCTATGTTCCACAGCATGGTGTGTGCTGTGTCTGCGAAAGTAACACAGAAGCCCATCCCATGCAGTGTGGCATGTGTGCACATATCCATGAGCAGTCCGTTCACACTGCACACCGCAATTCTCATGTATGAGGAGTATATGCATCAGTAATGCAGAGGACATGGTCCGTGTCAGAGCAGAAGACACCCCTGCGTATGTGGTATGCAGATGTGTACAGATGTGTTTTCCATCTATCATCTGCATATGTAAACCGTCCGAGCCTGGTACACATCGTGGCATGACAATGCTGTGCCATGTAAAGTTGCAGCCGTTGTGGAAGGTACACCATAAATGTGGTATTGTACCCTTGACCGTGTGTAGATGTGTGTATGCCACAGGTACAATGGCTACCTATGTACCAGCATCACACACAGTACAGATAGGTGTGGCCCTGCAGAAGTGTATCCATGCCACAGTGGAATACGGTAACCACAGGACCGTGTGGGGCATATGTGTGTACAGCAACCACGTACAATGTGATATGTATGTACGGGGCCAGTATCCATGTGATAGTCAGTGGGTGAATGTCGCTATGCAAAGGTGATGTGCATGCACCATGTGTCATGCATCCTGATGCCATGACACCCACAGGATGTATCCGCCACACTGACACCCGTATGGTCGGTATTGGTATGAGCTGGTGGAGCAATAATGGCGCCAGGTATGTAGGTGTGGGATATCTAGGCATGGACAGTACTCTGTGATAGCATGTTGTGTATTTAAGCAAATAGTGAACATAAGGGGCCCCATGACTGAGGACTGTGTAATGCCACATGTACCTGACATGTAGTAGGTACTATGATATGCTTGCACCACTGTGTGTCCTGTCCATGAGTCATATAGCCTAACATCCTGAGACACGGTATGATGTGCAGGTGGATGTGTACGTTGCCAATACCAGAACGTGGAATGGTGCTGAAGGGCAATGTGAGGACAACGTCTGATGTGTTGGCCTCTGTACCACCCCAACCGCCCATGTAATGGTACGACAGGTGGCCAGCACGTGTATGTGGCATGCTGTGGCACACACAAGGCCAACAAGGGTGCCAGGAAAGGCATGGAGGCCATCAATGTGTGCGTGAAGCATGTTCGTGAGGATGTGCCCCAGTGCCATTTAGAACGGTCCAGTCATGGGTGTATGACTGCAGTCCCACACGTGCAACACAGTGCCACCCATGGGTAGTGCGAGAGATGCGTCTGCGTGGCGGTCAAGGTACACAATGTCCGACAACAGGCTAGCAGTGAATATAGTGGGCTGGTGCGGAGACACATACCAAACAGGTTGGTGGGACATAACAGCCAGGGACATCGGAAGGTGACATCGGGCCAGTGTCCCAGGACATAATGTGTGCATGTCAGTACCATGTATGTGTCCACAGGGACACTACGATGTCCATGTATGGATTGCGACCCTGTAGTGAGTGAGAGTGTGTATTGTTGGTAAGTACGCCATCGCCTGGCACGTTGCCAACATTATCACGGTCTGCAATGCCTGGGTGACTATTGTATGTGACATTGAATGTGGATGTAGGCAAACAACACAGACATACCACCACTCTGCCTGAGGCCCCACACCGCAATGTGCGGCAGTCATGTTTAGGTTGCTAGCCTTGGAGCATGTGATGGACCTTGAGGACCCACCATGGCCGACAAGTGATGCACCCCACACATGTGAATATACACCACTGTGCAACAGCCTGCACATGTGCTCGTACATCAGATGTGCATGGAACATGACCACCACCGTGGCGTCTGTGAAAAGGTCAGTACTGCCATGTCTCTGTGTGGAATAGCATGGTCCCTACCATCGTGTACATGCTACGGAAGCACACTGTGGTTGGTATGTGTCAGCATACGTATGTACACTGTCCATCTGCCGGGGTGTCATGCCATTAACAACTGCTGTCAGCAGACGTCAGTAGTACTGGCTGTAGTACACATGTTCCATGTATGCTGCGATGGGTGTGTTTCCAGGGTGTGGCTTGCAGGGCCGTGAAGCATATGTGTTCATCCACCAAAGGGGGGATAACCCCAGGTGCAACACACCAGACACATGGAGGTATTGTGCATGCTGAGGGTAGTGTAGCTATGGTATGTGTCATGTAATGTGTCAGCCAGATGGGTGGAGTGCACACCCCAAGCATGTGTAGGTACATGGGTGTCTATTCTAGGGAAGTGTGGGTTGCTGTCAGCACATGGCAGTATCAGTTGTCTGAGGCCCAATGTACAGTATAACAACACAGACAGCATGTAACCTGCGGTGTACAATGTCAACTCTGTTGCGTGTTACAATGTGTCTAGTGGTCACAAACACGGGTATCTGCACATTGAGCACCTATGATGTATTGTGTTTGGCAACTATCCAGGATGTGTGCAAAACACTGTGTGATGTGGGATCCCCTCACCTGTGGGTGTTGCAGTCCAGGTATGTGCCTGGGAGGTACGATCCGTGTACAATCTGTACTCGCAGGCGTGCTGCGCAGAGCATGGAGGCAGGTCTCAGTCACTGCAGATAAATGTGAGTGGTGCAAAAGTGTGTGTGCCTTGCTTGTGTGCAGCACAGTGGAAGATGCAAGCATTGTCCCACATGACCCCATGCCGTGCCTGCCTGTTACAGCCCTGCCGGAGACAGTTATGTGACACCGCCACAGAGGCAGTATAGCATGTGAAGATGTACATGTGTGCTCCACACCCCAGGCAGATGGCTGCAGGTCATGTGTGCCACAGCAGTGTGGTTGACCAGGACTGTCATAGCGGTCAGATACCACATGCTTGTATAATTACAGTATGAGCATAGGCAACAGTTGCAGTGACACAGTAGGTCAATGTACAGTGTCTCTGTGTTCAGACCACTGCCTACTGTACACTTGGCTAGACACACACCCAGAGGGGATGACACCGGTGAGCCATCACATGTCCCAGTACATGTAGCCTGTGTAATGCCATCACAGGGCGGTCACAATAACACGTTGTATGAGAGATATATTGTAACAAGTGATGTGTCATGTGTGCATATGTTGAGTTGCACAGCTGTTCACACGTCCGCAACATATCAGTGCATGATGCCTAGTGTAACATGATGTGTGGAACTGCACTGTGATGCACAACAGGGTCATCCGAGACAGGTGTGTTGTGAATGGTGTAACCCATGGTTCCGCGGGATATACACCGGTGCTGTTGGCTGCCATGCTGGGGGCCACCAGTGGTGCCTACAGTGGTCACACAGACATACTGCACACACTGTTCTGACAGGAATGTCCATTGTTGTAGATGATGTGTTACTACATGAAGGTAGGTGTGTGCTGTGAATGTTACCCATCCAGATGTGACCATCAGGTGCAGTTATGGTTGTCGACAGCATCACACCCATCCACAGCTGTCAGCACCCTGTCCCCAGAATGGGTATCAGCCGCCCTCGTACCGTGTGACTAATGTGCAGATGGCGGAACACCTACTACTGGCTGGCTAACACTGTCATCTAGGAAGGCTATGTGATGGCTGGAATACGCCGTTCTAATGTATAATGATGGTATCCCAATGAAGTACATGGAATCACATATAGTAAGCCATGGCTGGCATGTAATCAGTGTACAACAATGACTGTGTGACAGACACAAACATTGTGGAGCCATGTTGAACATGCACCCGTGAGAACAACAAATGGGGTATGTTGCACGTATCGATGTACAACTGTCAGCTATGGGCACAGCATGGATGCAGATGCACATCCCCCACAGGCAGTACCGCTCCATGTTGGTAGGGGGACATTGCACGAGTACATGTGACAGTTGCTATACCGCCAAATGTACTGCATATCCATCATATAGGGGTAACAGTGGTACGTGACTGTCGGACATGCCTGTACATACGACCATGTCCCACAGGATATGTGTTACGTGTGTACAACTCCTGTTGTACCATCATCAAGCTGTGAAGTGTATGGCTGCCAGTGTACCCGTGTGGCATGTTGTGCAATGGGTGCAAAGGTACGCAGTAGTGCATTGCATGCCCACATGTCTCACACAGGTGCATAGCCTGAACATACAATACAAATAGGGTGTTGGATAATAGCAATACACAAGAGGTGATGGGTATGGGTGACAACCCACAACCACCTGTCCGGGTAAGGTGTGCATGTCCATGACACATTAGCACCTGAGATGTTAGCAGTACAGCTGTACAGGGCGGCATGCATATTCAATCACTAATACCCTTGTGTGTTCCACCACTGGCTCATTGACAGACAGACACCAACACAATGTGCAGCATTGACATGTGCACAGCACATCGCTGCTGGCTACAGTAGAACAGGGTTACCATGTAGACACGTGCACAGAACATCTGTACCAGCCACAGTCAAACACGGTATGTGTCGAGCCCCACCATCATTGTAGCCCATGCCACAGACAGATGTTCATGCATCTGTGTATGTACGGCTGGGAATGTCCCTGGCCTAGCAGTATAGCTGTGTCAGTGTTGCGAACAACATACTGAATGGTCCGGGTGTGTGAGGTGTGCATCATACGTGTATGGTCCGATGGATGATACCATCAGTGCCCCCGCTATGTGAACATCCCTGTCCCCATAAATGGATACCTATGCTGTGCCGAACACCACGGTCCCTGTGGGAGGGATGGTGCTGTGTGGTGCACCCGCCTACATGGCGGTGGCAGCAGGCACTGGATGTAGACATATGTGGTACCCATGTCAGGCCAGGGTACCATCCATGTGCACAGGATATCATTGTGCGGGCACATACAGCACTGTGTTGAATAATATCACAGCACATAGCACCTGTCAGGGGTAATGTGTATGCATAGATGTGCGATACCAGCATGCACCATACACACCCCCACCAAGCAGCATGCTGCCTACCTTGCAGAAGGCCATTGTCCACACCATGAAGATAGACATGTGTAATGTCCATATACACATAGCAATGACATATGGAATGGACAGCCACCCTCCCAATACCAGTATCCCCCAGTGGGACACATCCCTGTGCCATGTATATGACATACCCTGCCATACCATGCAGCCCTGTCCAGCAAGGCTGCACGTGCCATCACAGTCATACATGGTGCGATGACCAAATGGCACTTGCACTATCAACTGTCCAGAGCAGTAATGCGGCACTGATGCACCTTGTGGTGTCACAGGTGCTGTGCGTTGGCGTGTACAGCGTGCGCGAGCACATGCTATGTATGACCATCCCTGCCAATGTCATATGATTACACAATGTCCCATGTGTATCACATGTGCAATACAGGCGAGCCGTGGCAGGTTGTCCAACACCTGTACAGTGCTGTGTAGATGTACATGGCACAACACATGCATGTACAGGTGTCCACGTGTATGTGTGCAGTGCCACTGCTGACGTCCATAATGGCTGTGTCTGTGATGCCTAGCAACATATACACAGCATCCAGGTGAACAGTAGAACTGTGCACACATTGGGACACGTGCCAACTGGTATGAACACAGGTGCAGGGAGGTACACATGTCCACAGCAGGTTACCATCAGCATGGTGTGTGTACAGTGTGATGAGTTGACACACAGATATGATATGATACCCGCTGCCTAATGGTGTGACAGCAACACGTCAGGTGTGTCAGTGCCATGATGCATCGCAGAGATTACTGTGCAGATGTCGTACATGTCATAGCAATGTATGTCCAGTGGTATGCCAGTACATCAGTGTAAATGTGACCTGTCACCATCATCATGTCTTACAGATAATGCCACGTTCACGGCTGCCAGCCTTCAGCCGCCAGGAGGATGACATAATCATACCGTTGCTCCATGACAACTATGACCTGCTATTCAGCCATGTTCCACAGCAACCGCAGCAGCTGGATGACCTGTGGCAGGATATGCGCAGGAGGTTGAACGACGTGGGTGGCAACAACCGCACCTACCAGCAGATACGCCGACACTGCACGGACCTAATACAGCACGCGAAACAGCGTGCCACTGCAATCGCCAGAGAACAAGGTGGAACAGGTGTTGGGCCACCAACCCAGCCCCCACTCACACACACGGAGGAGCTCCTGGCCAGTCTGGGGACACCCAGGGAACATCATGCAGAAACACTAGCTGCCATTGTGGAGGTGGGTGTCTCCCAACCAACGAGCCTGGAGATGCCTGGTAAGTCAGTCTTGCATATGTGTATGATATCTGCCATAGTTGTGGGTGTCACAGTACACCACGTAATGTACCAACACATGCCACGTATATGGGCACACAAGCCGCATACTACAGTATGCTACGTTGTGTTTGCAGACGTGTGCATACCACATGCTATCACACAGGTACACGATGTGACATGCACAGTGCTTACTGTGGCTACAGTCATGGATAATGTTTGTACTGTTGTGTCGCCCCTATACAGGTACCTCTGGCGTGTCGCACAGCCATGGGTCCATCGCAGGTGAGACTGTTGTTAGTAACAGGCATGTTACAGTGTAGGGATATTCGCCATGTGGCCAGGTATAACATGTACACCTGGGTTCTCCTCCAGTCACGGTATACAGGTTGCACCACCAGACACACACGCCACCCATGTACAGTAGATACAACCATTAGTATACACCGGCATGAAACCACGGTACCTGTCAGTGTGATATGTGCAGTCAGCTATGCATACAATGGTGGAGGTGTTCTACAATGGATGCATATGTAGTATGCATTGGAACACCATTTGTGGTACGCACACAGTACCACATAGTGAGCTGTGATCTGGCCAGCACACAGGTGTTACCAATGTGACATATGCCCCTGCATTGTGTGCACACATTGTGACACGGCACACGACATGTCCCACGCCTGTGGTGTTCTGTCTGCAATATTGTCACACCATGACATGACCTATACCCAACATAGCAAACATCCACACTGTTGTCTGCATAGCCCTCTGGATTGTGACACCTCCGACCTGTATGGGTGTATGTCACATGGGCCACCACAGGGATGGGTACATGATGCCCATCACACACAAGTGTCCATGACCCAGTCAAACATGGCCATGGGTGTTAGCCACAGGCATGTTGCCACACAGTACATCTGGAGTGGATAGACACCGTTGCACATTGTCCACACATAGTGCGATCATAGCTGTAGTGGACCACCTGTACATTTGATGTGGTACACCAGACAACCGGAATGCCTGTCTGCAGCCACTGGAGGTGCCACCAATGTCTACCATATACGTGCTGTGGAACAGCATGACTGTGTTGCAGACATGGCAATGCAATGCATCCATGTTATGCATCGCACAGAAACATACCCGTGTCCTGCTGCCATGCAGTGGCACAGTGCCTGTACTCCCTACTGTATAGCTATGTACACGGCTCACACCAACCACACCTGCACAGACATCTTTGTTACACATGCATTCTATCTGTAGCCTGTACACATAACACTGCACTGTGACACCCAGTATGATGCAGTGCATGTGGTGGGACACCATTGATACATGTCCACATCTTATCGCACATGTCGGCGGAGTACATGTCAAAGTGACGCCAGCCATGTGTACTGTTAACCTGCCTGTGGCCACACGGTGTATCACGGTGATGCATGCAAACTACCATGAATGTGTGTACTGCATGCCTACTGAAATGACACCTGCTTGATGTAGTGTGCACCCCAGGGCAGTATACATACTACCACTATTAATGTCTGGCCTGCATTCTCTGAGCTGTGGTGTGGGAATGCTGCATGCCATCTGCAATATCACATGCATGATGTGTCTGCGTGTGTGTGTGTCTGCTTGTGTGTGTCTGCGTGTGTGTGTGTCTGCATGTGTGTGTCTGTGTGTGTGTGTGTCAGTGTGCATCTGTGTGCCTGCGTGCATGTGTGTGTCTATGTGTGTGTGTGTGTGTGTGTGTCTGTGTGCATGTCTGCGTGTGTATGTGTGTGTGTCTGCGTGTGTGTCTGCGTGTGGGTAATGTATCTTACAGTATGTCTTTGTATTCACAGGTGGTGTAGGTGCGTTCCCCTCCTGCGGTCCATCTGATGCTAGTGTCCCCACAGATACTAGCGGTGATGACCATATGCATGAGGTACAGGCAGGGTTGTCAGGGGCGGAAGCTGTGCCATTGGTTACCATCCCACCTATGTCCCCCTCATCCCCGCACATGGTTCTGATGCCGACACATACCACATCACCGTTGCCCATAGAGGAAGGACAGTCAGCGTCTGTTGGCATTGAGCAGGAATGTGTGGTGGCTACAGAAGGTGCGCATACACACCATGTTGCCAGTGCAATGACTGGTGATGTGCCACACAGGCATGTGGCTGGTGCTGCTCGTAGGAGGACCTCTGGCAGACATGTACCTGCTGTACAGGGTGCAGCAGCTGGTATCACCAGACGCATGTTCCAGATTGTAATGGCGGCACAGGCACGTGCCGAATGGCAGAACCAAGAAGGGCAGAGGCTGCAGAGGGCTGCAATCCATTCCCTAAATGAGAACATCCAATCATTGGCGAATGCTCAACAGCAGATTGATAATGTACTGGATAGGCGATTACGTGAGATGGTTGGAATCCTCGACCGAGGCATGTCAATCCGCGAGCGTGAGCAGTCTGTGCTGGAACACCTGGTAGGGGTGAGGCGTAGGACACGTGGCCATAGGCCAGCAATACCACCTAGTGTAGGTCGACGTGTGCATGCCACCTCTCATGCCCACTCACACAGTGCCGGTAGCAGCAGCAGTGCAGCTGGTGCTACACTGACCACACCAGGACACAGCAGGCCACGTGGACGTGGCCCTGGCCGGTCCCAGCATAGACACGGTTCCAGCGGACATGTGTCATCGGAGAGTGGCCACTCCATACCTCCACCCGGTAGTGCCCGTGCGACCCCAGGCAGGCACGGGTCACGTGGCCGCAGACGGACACAGTGAGCCGTATAAACCTGCACTGTACGGTCTGGGGCTGCCAAGTATACCCCGTGTAGGCATCACGTATGGCTGAACTGTGTACACACATACCCACACACGGCAGACACAACTGTAGGGCTCCACCACAACCACATGCATTCTGCACAGTCATGCCCAGTAAATGCACCGGCCCTTACACACACACATGATGTCATCCATTGGTACAGCCTATGCCCCTGGCACACATATCACCCTGTGCATATGATGAAGCCTCTGCCGCATCACTGTCATCAACACCATTGGTGCACGGTTATGCAAATGTATTCTGATGCACAGGGTGGACAAGATAGTGAGAGGTGTATGTGATACCTGTGTACGCATAGCGTGTGATGTGTATGTTGCAGTGGTTGTGTATGACAAGTGACAGGTGCGTATGTGACGTGGGTGTGTACTGTCATCATGCAGCAGACATACCATGTAGTGCAGGTGCAGCATGCATTGAGCTGTGTACATGGTATGTGTGACGGTTACATGTGTAGCACCATGTTGGTTCTGTTAACCTGTATGCCTCATATGGTGTACTCGCATGTGCCTACTGGGAGCACTGTCATCAGTCCCCCACGTGTAGCTGTGGGTTACCCACAGGCACATCTGGCAATATCAGTATACCACATGTACCCGCAACCTGCCTGGACACCTACATAGGTACATAGGTGCATAGATACATACTAGGCTATGTGCCCTACGGCATGTATAAGCCTAGCCAGAGTGTGTGTGGCATTCACCACCCCTTAGGATGAGGATACTATATCCATTGGTCTGCTGTCCCTCTGTCCAGCAGTGACACAGAGATGATTCCTGGGGCATACTTACGATCTCCCATACACACGTCAAGATTACTCTTGGACAGAGTCAGTGAGGGGCTCCGCTTCACAAGGGCTGGGAATCTGTTCCATGGTGTAGGGAGTCTCTGGGCGATGTACCTGTCCCTCCAGCATGTCCTATTTATATCTGTGTTGAGGTTTGTGTCTGTTGCTCTCATGCCCGTGGTTGTTTGGATCCTAGGAGGTGGAGCATGTCCATGAAACCCAGGTTGGACATGGCCATGTATGTCAGGCACAGATCACCCCGGAGCACACGGTATGAGAAGGTATAGATCCGGAGTTCCCTCAGTCGGGCAGCGTGTGACATATGTTTCAGCACCTTTATCCCTGTGTCGGGGAACGTTTGGGGTCCTTCCGACTGCCGCAGGTGTCGGTTTAGGTACATTCCGAATGTGGCGTTGTACCCAATCATTGGTCTGATGCGTGAAGAGTACAGGGGTGCAATGACCTCCCCTTATCTGGATGTGAATCCCTTCATGACCAGGTGGGCACTGTGGAATGTCTTCCCAACCACATTGGCAATGTGAGTGTCAAGAGAGGTTACCGACAAGTTGGGTCCCCAGGTCCCTGATCACGTCTACCGTGTTTAATGGATTACCACCTATGTGGTAATTCGGGGTTAACTTGTCTTTCCCAAAGGGTAGGTCTATACCTTCCCTGGCATGTTGCTTCAGGCCATGACTCTGGCACCAGTTATCCATTTCTATGAGACCTCAGGTGGATGTCTGTGTCTGATGGGGTGTTGATTATGGTGGCCGGTTTGCAGTCATTTGCATACGTTGTCTGCCACAATCCCCCTATGTTTGCATGCACGTTGGAAAGTTGAATGCCAAACAGGAGGGGGCCCAGGACGGGACCAGCTTGGAGTCTGACATGGCACCAGGAACACTAACCCTGTGGGTTCTGACCTTCATCCGGTTGGCAACCCATCGTGAGACATATGGCTCTACATCTACGCTGGTGAGCCTTTCTATGATGCCCGCGTGGAGTTTGGTTCGAACGCTGTCGCCAGGTCACGGTAGTCTGTGCGAACCAATGTACCCCCATCAATGGCCTTAGTGACTCTTCCGAACAGGTCGACCAGGTTCAGGAGGCAGGATCTGCCCTTGACTAATCCGATGTGGGTATGTTCCAGTATTTGTCGTTCCCCAATGTCTTCATTTATGGGCTCCATTATGGTCCCCTCCATAGCTTTGCAGACACGGCTCTCCAAGCTTATAGGGCAGTGATGTCCAGAGTCCGTAGGAGCACCGCCTTGGTGGAGTGGGACCACAGTTGCCGTATGCCATCCATCGGGTACGTAGCCTGTAGTAAGGCTAAGATTGAACAGCAGCCTTATGTGCGGGTTGAGGCCCTCATTGAGGTTGTGTAGCACTCAGCCGGGGACACCGTCTGGTCCCATTGATGCTGTGTTCTCTGCTTTACAGATAGCAGCTCTCACCTGGCCATTCGAGATGTTTGGGAGGCTAGACTCTGGTGGGATAGATACCTCCCCTCTTGGGGGGGGAGGGAGGGTAGATGTATGCATGGAACCTGTCTGCCAGTTTCTTGGCAATGTCTGTGGGTTCAGTGATCATTGTACCATTCTGGACTAATTCCGAGCATAACTGTGAGCTTCCACCCATGTTCCTACCATAGCTAAGGAAGGCCATATGGTTGTCTTATGTGTCCTTTGCAAGTCCTGTCCCACAGGTGGCCTTGGATGATTGTATGACTGATTGTATGTTACCGCCAGTATTAATCAGTGATGCCTTCCCTGGTAGTGATATTGCTCTGACATGTAGTAGCTTTCACCTCTTGTTGTACAGTTTGTTTATGGCTGGAGTCCACCAGACCATGTGCCTGCCTTTGGTGGACAAGGTCCTGATGTTATTAGGGATTGCTTGATCCAAACATTCCTGTGGGTGCTCGTAGGAGGCATTTGTAAGGGTTTCAGCAGCGTGGCCTGTGTTTACCACTGGCATGGAGGCCTTGCAGGGTACCACACCAGTCCTATGATGTGTGGGTTTCGCAGTGGAGTGGTCTTCACTGTGGTCTCCCTTGCTGGTGTTGGGGGCGGGATGCGGATCACCAGTGAGATCACTATATGGTCTGACCTCACCGTTGAGGGATGTACATCCTGTGTGGAGCATGTTGTCCCCATGCGTGATGATCAGGACTAGTATAGTTCCCCCCCTTGTGGGTATGGTGTATAGTTGTTCCACAGCATTCGGGTGTATGAACACCTGAAACCTTTGGTGTAGGGTGTTGTGTCCTGGGTAATGTTCCCGGTCTATGTATGGGTGGGTGATGTCACCCGATATGATGGTGTTGTGAGAGCATTCATACTCCCCAGTGTCTTCAGGAAGGCTGTGTGGATATCCTGGGTTTGGGAGGGTGGTCTGTAGCATGCAACAAACCGTAGGGCAGTCCTACACATGGTTAATTGCACCTGGATGGTCCCCGTGGCTACATGCGTTGCTGCCAACCTGGAGGTGTGGGTATCCTTCATGGAAACGGAGACTCCCCCTCCTGCTGTGGTTCGGTCCGGGTTAGGGTCCTGAACGCATGATATGAGGTATGACCTGATAGTGCTGGGGTGCTCTCAGGAGCCCTGAACCAGGTTTCAGTCACAGCACTGACATCGATGTCCTCCATAATGAGGAGGGCTTTTGAGGGTGTGCAGCTTGGGCGTAGACTACTGGCACTGAGCAGTATTACCCTTAGTTTTTCCCAGGTTTGTAGTCTAGGGCGGTAGGTCTATCATTTCAGCCTTGCCTGCAGTGGGCACTGTGGGGGTGGCAGGAGCCTTTGCCAAACACTTGAAGACCAGGGGCGACAGGTGCAAGCCATCCCTTGCGAAGGAGCGTGGCGTGTCAAGCATGTCATCCCAGGCAAGAAGACACTGGATCCCCTCAGACTGACACTGGTAATCAGACAAATTATCAAGGGCAATCAGTCGGACCCAGTATTGTTGCATCATTCTTGGTGAGGGTGGGATACTGCTCAGGGTCAGGGTCATGCTGGCCTGGGCTACACAATCTGAGAGCCCCTCTGTGTCTCCTTTCATGTATCCCAGGGTGGTATGTCTCCGGTCGTTGACACCAGCATGGGCAATGACCGTGTCATACCTGTACATGCTGCGGAGTGACCTGAGTGCGTGTGTTATGTGGCGGATTCCAGCGCCCGACAGGCAGCCTACTGTGATCATTCCCTTGTTCAGTCAGGTGGGTGGGACGTCGGTGTGTCTGACTATGGCGTCACCTATTACAAGTGTGTCTGGCATTGTGTGTGGCCTTAAGGGCTGTGACTGTTTAGCACACTGACGTTGAGAACTATGTGTTGCATGTCCTATGTCTTGTGGAGGCAGTTGCTTGGGTGTCTGCTTCGGAGGCCTCGTTAGGTTCGTTACATGTTTTAACAGTGCCTCCGATTATGTCTTTGTGTGTTCATGTGTTTGTTTAGCATTTGTGATAGCTCCATGTGACACCGGGTTTGTGGTGTGCGTGGTGTCCTTCCCCTCCCATTTGGTCTTGCCGGTCGTGGTTTGATAGACCTCAGCCTCCTGTCTGGCTATATAGTTGCATCTCTCACATGTATTATGTTTAGTGGGGGAGGTGCGGCTTGTCCGTGTCCATGAGGCACCTGTAACATTGCCTCAGGATGCCCAGATTCACCATCTGAACAGGAGAGGTCGCCATCAATTGACCCTTCGACATGCCAGAGAATGTGAATGCGTTTGCTGTGTAACTGGGTCAGATGGGACCTATAGGGAAGTGGGTACTCAAGGGGATTCTAGGCTAGTGTAGTACTCCGTCTAGTATACATGTACTTTACCTATGTAGGAATACTGTGGGAGCAGGTGCTGAGCTTTTGTGATAGAGAACAGACAGTTTAGATTGCAAGTAGAGACGTTCTATGTGTAAACCTGCGGAGCACGGAGACAGATGTAGTGTAACGTTGTTTACATGGTACATGACACACATGTCCACACATATACTGCACCTGGCGCATGTGGTCGGTGCCACAGGCTACGGTGGACAGAGACATCACATACATGGCATGACACAGTACAGGTATGGTGACAGTCTGCAGGTGTCATACACAGCGTGCTGGCGACTGACCGCTGGTGTCACCTGTCAGCTGTGGTGCACGCTGTGCAGCAGTAGGACGCTGTACTGGTACAGGAATATGTCCGCATTCGTGGGGTGTACACCACTATGGTGCACACCCCATTGTGTGCAGATGGGGACACCTGCCTGTGTGGTCAGCACCTTCACAATACAATGCACCCACACGCCATGTCACAGGGGGCGGGCTTGCACAGGTGGCCAGCATGGCTCACAACTATGGCATTGACAGGGTCGTACAATGCAGCACCAGTACTGGATGGTCACCCTGTGTGGTTAGTGTCCATTCGCAACACTATATCTGCATACACCCTCACAACAGGCAGCAGACATACACACATGTTGACACACTGACATGGTGGTGACCACACATGTCTACACGGAGGGACGACATGTTGCATGTACTGCACCATCCACATCCATGCACCCCACACTGAGGTATGTACAGATCTCTACCATGGTGTACAGTGATGTGTGGCACGTGGCACATAGCCCCCCCGATCTGTGGCATACATGGTCACACATTCCTGCACACATGTCGATGCTGGGTATGCCACACCCGCTATATGGGATATGTGCAGGCGTGCAGCGGTATGTAGTGCATCATGCGTACCAACACTGTATCCGGCAGCTGTGCCGATATATGCACTTGGGAGGTGGTACTGGTTACAGTGGCCATGTGACATATGGTCGTTGACACCTGACCGATGGGTATGCATTATGGCAGCACTGTCATGTAACGGCAACTTAGCAGACTGTATGCACATGGCAGGGTAGGATGGTGTGTGACACACCTGTGACCACCACCTGCACACATGCATGTGGACAGGTGTTTCAACACATGATGTACACACATACCGCCATGCGTGCTGTTACTATGCCACCATATGACGGCCCCCATGATGGGTATGCATGTGGTAGGGGGTGCAACTGTGTTATGGACATCGGACACCGCTCATGCATGGCTGCACCATGCACAGTACACATGTCACATGTATCCCCTGTTGCCATGTGTGCATGCATTGCTACATTGTGACATGTGTGTCAACATACATGGAACATGGACTGTGGTATGGTATCACAGCTGTCACAGGCAAACTGTACAAGGGTATGTGTCCCAGTCAACACCGCTACACCCTGTAGGGGGAGCATACCACAGACATGTGTCCACCTATCCTTCATGTGTGTATTACCGTGTACGCCAGTGTTATGCATGTGGTACATCACAGGCTTCGTATGTGTCCTGTGTGCAGTCCATGCACACAGCCAGACAATCACATATATGACATATCCGGACTTTGTTTCACTGTGGTACAGCTGCAGTCATGTGTCATATCTGTGTCAGGCCCGTGGTATGTGTGGAGCACGCCTGTCCATGTATACCGATATGGGCAGACTACATCACACCTGTGGGATCATTGATAGTACATGTGTACTCTGCATGACGGGCGTACACCGCCATATAGACCTGTGGACATATGTCACATGCTGTTGCTGGACCGTGAGGCATACTGCTGCACCGATGACATGGTGCTGGCATGGCAGCTACAGTGTTCACTGCAGTGTGTACATGTTCAGCCTGCACCTGTGACTCCTGTGATGTCATCTGTGTGTGTACGTGTAACTGCATGTGTGTCCACCCTGTGCATGTGTATGGGTTTACCTGGCCATGACTTGCGGTGTGTACACTCCGTCTGTATTCCGGACAGCACGTAGCACATACTATGTGTGTGAGCATGCCCGGGTTGCTGTTGTGTAGGTGGACACACATGACGGTCCACACTCTGCCCTTCCATGATTCCACCCCATGTGTATGCATGTCTGCACTCTGCAGATTCTAAGTGTGTGAGCATGCCCAGTAAGCAGCTGTGTAGATGGACACACAATACAGTGCACACCGCGCCCGTCTGTGACAATACCCCGTGTGCATGTATGTTTCCCCTTTGCAACCGCCACGTGTGTGAGCATGCCCGGGTTGCTATTGTGTAGGTGGACACACACGACGGTCCACACTCTGCCCTTCCATGATTCCACCCCATGTGTATGCATGTCTGCACTCTGCAGATTCTAAGTGTGTGAGCATGCCCAGTAAGCAGCTGTGTAGATGGACACACAATACAGTGCACACCGCGCCCGTCTGTGACAATACCCCGTGTGCATGTATGTTTCCCCTTTGCAACCGCCACGTGTGTGAGCATGCCCGGGTTGCTATTGTGTAGGTGGACACACACGACAGTCCACACTCTGCCCTTCCATGATTGCACCCCATGTGTATGCATGTCTGCACTCTGCAGATTCTAAGTGTGTGAGCATGCCCAGTAAGCAGCTGTGTGCTTTTAGATGCTTTGCAACACATACCTTGGCTATTGTCAACTATTCCTTTACGGATGATGTCACCCACCTAGAAGTATGCCTCTGACAGCGCTGTGCTCAGTAATCTCGGTGGCGCGTTCTGTAAATGCATCATGCTGTAGTGTGTTCATGTAGGTAGGCATAGGTTCAACTCCCGGCCCTTCCCCGTGTGTGTGTGAGGTGTGTGTGTGTGTGTGTGTGTTTACAGCTGCCCCTGGAGAGAGTAGTTCTTTTAGATGCTTCGCAACACATACCTTGGCTATTGGCGTCTATTCCTTTACGGATGTTGTCACCCACCTAGACGTGTGCCTCTGATGGTGCTGTGTTCAGTGGTCCACGTAGCACGTTCCATACCTGTGTCATACTGTCGTGCGGTTGGGTAGGTGGGGGTAAGGTCAATCACCATGCCTGCCAGCTGTGTGTGTGTGTCTATGCTCCCAGACGCATGGGTTCATAGGTTATGGCTTTAGAGGTTCCGCAGAACACCTATAGCCTGCCGACATCTCTGTGTTTGTGGATGGTGAGACGCAGCTCGTGGACTGCCTGTGTGCCTGCTGTGGTTGGCGACCTCCGTAGCGTGTTCTCCACGTGCGCCCTGCTGTGGTGTGGTGGGGTGGTGGGGTGGTGCTGTGTACGTTACACTCCCGGCCTTGCCACATGTGACCGTCTGTATCTCTCTCGATGTATATATACATACCTATGTTATGCCCATAGCGCTGCTCTTGCATGGACAGCTGTCTGTCCCATGTATCGCATTTTGCACGGCTGACACATAGAACTGTGGTACGATGCATATCCACTCATTGTCCATGCAACGTCCGTATTCCGGCACGCCCTCGACACATCTGCTGGATATAGTGGCAGACAGCTATCCTTGCTGTATTGACACTGTACCCGTACATGCCATAAACCTTGTGTATCATTGCCTGTTTATGGTGTGTGTATGTCTATCTGAGCTGTGTGCATGGTCGTGTGTATGTCCCGCTATAGCTGTCTGTGCAGGTGTCGCCACTATGGGTAATCCTTGTAGACCGCTGTTTCATGTGCACTTCAGCACATACCTGCAGACCGTACTACCCCTCCTACGGCAGCACAGGAGTGGCCTTAGATCAACCGCTGCCCTAGGCAATAGGGCTCCATGGCGGCCACCTCCACAACACATGGTGCCCCCATCCTGGTGTACCTACATGACATAACTACTAGAAAGGTGGCCCTGCTAGTGCGGCGCCGTAGGCAGTCGCTGGTTTGGCCTATGCCTACGGCCGGCTATGAGCACATCCCAAGGCATACTTTTACATTCAGTGTTTTATAAAGGCTAGATTTTAATCCCAGAGGGGGGGAACCTTACCAACTATACTTTAGAATGTGAATTGAGATGGATTATTAGGTGGAGAGCTGACCAAACACCAGGGTTGAATGATGAAGCACAGATTAAGCCTCTTTTGAGAAGCAGGTGGCTTAAACCCAAATAACAGGGATGTAATTTAGGTACAGCTATACATTTAACACCTATTAGTCCACTCTTTCAGTTGTTTACCACTGTTTTACATTGATATAATTTACATATTTTCAATATATATTGTTAGATTTATAATTGATGAGAATTAGGCATAGTACAATATAATATTATACATCTTTTAATAAGATGTTTTTAAGGATGTTACTATATGTGTGAGTATTTAACATTGCGTTTGCACTTTATATGCTGGGGTTAATTGTTCATTGTTTGATGTGAAATTGACCAATGACAATGTAAGGAGGGATATTTAAAGCCTAAATGCTTTTATGTTATGTGTAAGTCTGAAGGAGCCTACGGGTGAAAGAGCTTACTTGTATATAAAGGAACCTTTTTATACCATTTGGGCACTGTGCTGGACAATTTCTACGTTGACTGTTTCATCTACCTATGTGTTTTTTGGATTGTGTGCCATAAGGTGCCAGCGGTTATTTTATGTTGATTAGGTGTAATCCATGGTCAATTGACATTAATCATATTACTTCATTAAAGGATCATCTTTATAGGTGGGAACGGCAGAGTTTAACCATCCTATGACCTTCCTGGTTGAAGTTGTTAGTGAGCCATTAGTATGTGTTCCACAGGTCGCCCATTTGTTCCGCATTATGGAAGCGAGTGATCCACAATTTGGTGATGGCAGATTGAGAGATGTGTACGCCGGTATTCGCACGACGGTCTGACTTTGTATGGGGAATGTCTAATGTAGTCCCTATCTGTATTTCCTGTGCTATGCCTTACTGCAGCTGTGTAATTCCGCCAGGTTTCCAGTTATGGGTGCCATCTTGGTCGTACGCTTGTCCATCCATGGGAATCGCCTACTGGACACTGATATAGGGCTGTACACATTTCACACCTGCTTTCAGCATTATCCGGTGGATGCTTTGCATCATTAGTGGGGAGTAGGGCATGTGCTATACCCACATCCCTCCCACGGGGTGGGACAACGGATTATCTGCCAAACAACACCGAGCCCCATTTCTGCATACCCAGGATCCCATGGCTGCAACCCTCGACGGTACACATTACACATCCTTCATGTGTGCGGGACTGGGATGTGGACGCACTTCTGTGGACACGACAATCTGGGGATTTCTGTTCATATGTCCTGCATTTCATGGACACTTGTCATCAACCTTAAACACGCTGGTGGTGTATATGTCTAGCTGTGCCGTAGTCACGGCTGTCATTTCTTCTGGGTCGATCGCAGCTGGTTGATATTGCGAATGGATCAATTTTTGGAGTCCTACAATGGACACCAGTATGCATATGTAAAGTGTAGAACTTGTTGGACTGTCACCATCTGGCCAGTGGTTTTGACTGATGCTGTATGTTCCCCATTCGCGGATGTCTGTTTGACTACCCATAGTATGTATTACTTGGCATATCTATATCCATGTGCCAGTAGGCAGAAATACAGCAGAGCTTCAGTCCTGGTCATCTTCATGAAACACATTAATGAACATAAACCAGACCAAAACAGACGATGACAAAAACGATACACTCCACAGTCCAAAGATACTGAGCGCTTTCACCCACTAACATGGGGCATCGTCAGAGTACGAAATACATTAGATAGTCATCCCTTATATACTTCCTTCAGAGTCAGTTTAAAGACAATTAATCAATAAACCTGCTCGTAGTTAAGTGGACAGTGCTCCAAGTCTTAAAGATAAAGTGACATATAAATATCAGTGTTGCATACATTACTTAATGGAAACATTAATACAACAACAATGTGTTAATATAAATACAATATTGGTCAATACAATCAGTATATTGAGACATAATTGATAATTGTTGTGAGTAAACCTTAGAATGTAGTTTGTTGATAATGATATTATGTATATTAATGTGTATAATTGTTGTATTAAGATTCCAAATCATTGTATAAATAAGTACAATTAAATGCATGTTTTGCATAAATATGAATATAAATAAGAGTCACAATGTTAAATATAAATATGACTGTATATAACTATATAAATATGATATGGAATAAAATGTAGTTGTTTACATCTTGTTTTCGAGTGACATATCTATGTCCATGTGTCATATATACGGGCCGTCAGACTGCTGTGTGTAGATATGTACATGTGAACCCCTCATTTCATACCTTGCTTTGTTACTGTCTGTGGATTACCTGTGTACAAACATCTATTACCATACCATACCTTTCCACTGTACAGGTTCTGGCATGGTGTATGGCTGGTTGGCCCTTAATCTTGCTGTGTGTTACATTGACCTATGTCTATCTGGCAATTCACTGGCATGTCATGTGAGACCTTCTTGCTTCTATTGGGACCTGATCCCGTAATTGTGATGTGCTTCCACTGGCCATATATTTCTCTGTCGTCTGGGATCTGTATGTAACCAGTCCTTTCAGGACACTTTCTATTGTTGTTCTTTTTTGGTTACATATATGAGTACTTTGGTATGTTGTGCTATTATTGTGTGTGGAGCATTTCTCCACGGGCCTCTGCTGACACTGGACATATATCCAGCTAGCCTAGCCCGGTCAACACGTGTGAGCCAACTAAACACAATTCGTACGGTGGCACCTTCTGACAAGTGGGTCGGGTTACAGATGCATAACTGTCGTCAATCCATACTACTAACACACACGTTATTCTCTCCACATTCTATGTTTGTCTTATCACATAGCATGTGTTTTTCACTATTCCTACCGGTACTTTACATGGCATTGTCCGATTCCATACTTTCAGAGGCTGACAGTTTTGAGACATGTATAACTGACATGGAGGACACAGCATTAACTTTCCCTGCTGTGAGCGGATCACACACGCACATGCGCACTTGCATTTCCTAATTGTGGGTTACGCGCAGGCGCACATGCATATCCGTATTCTGGTTACATATGTTTACTGGGTCTGTGTGGTTACGTTGTCTGTATTAGTTGTGACTGTTCCGGTAACATATCTCTGATCTGGTTGACGGACGTGTGCGGAACACACCTTCACCTTTACACATGTAACTGTCTTTGCGGCATGGACGCGTGCATTACGTTCATATTTATATGTTCTATAGTCGTAATTCAAACGGGACTGCATCTACGTTTGCCGGTTGCTGTGACCACTACACGTTAGCTGTTCTGTCTCATTTATATGCATACCCATGGTACTTAGCTAAATTTACATATCCCCCCACCCCACCCCCAACCCGCACTCACGTACGTCACAGGCATCCATTCTCCTGCTGGGAAAAGTGCGGTACTACATGTTACACATTCCTTATTCCCTACCGCTCATGGCCTGGGATACATATGTCGTGACTGCAGGGATATTCAGATCACAGGGGCTTATAACCCCTACGCATACAGGCCTTTGATTGTCAGGGTGTTCCTGTGGTGCTTTGGGTTTGGTCTTGTCCGCCTAGTGTACGGAACTGCCCTGACCGTGTACGAATGTCAGACGAGTCACATGGGCACAGTTTGTCCATGTCTATGATACCATATCCCCCCCCCATTATTCCTAACCGTGTGCGCTGATTGGCCGGCGTGCCCGTTGTAGATCGTGTTATAGTAATTGCACACAGTCTGGTCGACAGGACCTATTTCCATTACTATACCTCGGTATTTATGACCTGTGTCGCTATGTTACATGGGTTTAACATTGCGTGACAGCTTTCACTGAGCCACGGACATGTCCGTTGCTTACTTTGGGGCAGTCCCGCTCTGCTACATACATTTAACATGGCGGAACAGGTTGAACAGCACAGCAACGGGGACATCGGGCTCTCTGTCGCTGTTTTGTATTGAATCGCTATGTTGACTTTGTTTCACATAGCGAGACAGTGTCGACATTGGCAACGGACATCTCGTGCAGTACGTCCGCACCGCCGCGGGTGCCGTATGTCTGCGGATGGGCGGCAGACAGGCATTATGCTGTGCCATTATGTCTGGGAATATATGGTTTCTTTCCCTAGATGATATGGCTTACTAGCAATGACCCGCGTCTGGGTGTGGGTACTGCTGTATTTACCCACGGTTTCCTTTGTGTGGTCCCTCGGGCATCGACCTCGGGACCGCACCACGTCTACCGTGGGTATATCTAGCATTACCCACATCCGGGCGTGGGTTATTGCTATGATATTCCGTGTGTGCGGACACATGTGTTTGGACAACCTACAATAGCTTCTGCTATTGGCATACAATGCTGTGGGTGGTGCCGGTTACCATATATATGCCTTTCTCAAAAGCCAACTTCACACTTCTACACACTAGTGTGGTCTCCTTTAAGGCCCCTGAGCCGGTGGTAAACATTACTCAAACCACTGAATCACTTCAATATGCCTTCTACCAGCACCTACAGGACCGCATGGATCAGGCAATCCCAAACAAAACTGAGACTCTTTGTACCGGAGGCAAGCGTCCAGTCTGGTGGACCCCAGCCATAAACAAGCTCGACAACAAAAGGAGGAAGCTACTACAAGATAGAGCAGAATCCTTGAAAGGTAAGACACTCTTGCTCATTATACGTGCAGAACTACGAGCTCTCATAAAATCATCCAAGGCAAATTCGAGAGATAAATCACCAAGGACTCACAAGACAATCTTAGGCCTTCTTTGGCTATGTTAGACACCTAGGAGGAAACTCCCAGATATGCTCAGAATTAGTTCAAAATGATGTGAAGATTACTGTACCTACACACATTGCCAACATACTGGCTGACAGGTTCAGTGCAGACTTCTCCCACCCCTCCCCCCCAAAAGGAGAGATATCTATACCAGAGGATTGTAGCCCCCAGAACATCTCTAACACCCAGGTGAGAACTGCTCCCTCCAAGGCAGTATACACAGCATCCATGGGACCAGATGGTGTCCCCGGCTGTGTACTCCATGATCTCAATGAGGAATTCAACCCGCAGTTAGGACAGCTGTTTAATCTTAGCCTCACCTCAGGATACATACCCAAGTAGTGGCGCAAGGCGACTGTGGTCCCACTTCACAAGGCGGTGCCTCCACTGACCCTGGAAATTACCGTCCCATTAGCTTGACAAGCCTTATCTGCAAAGCTATGGAGAGGATCATAATGGAACTCATAGATAAAGACATAGGGAACTTGCAGACTTTGGATCCAACCCGGTTTGGCTTGGTCAGAGGCAGATCATGCCTTTTACACTTGGTTGACATTTTCGGAACAGTCACCAAGGCCATTGATGAGGGTAAGGCAGTCCATACAGCCTACCTCGACCTGGCAAAGGCCTTCGACACAATACCCCCCTCAGGTATCATTGAAAAACTCATCTGCTTGAATGTAAACCCATACATCACAAGATGAGTTGCAAACTGGCTAGGTGACAGACCCACACGGTCAGAGTTGCTGGCGCCATGTCAGACTCAAAGCCGGTCACAAGTGGTGTCCCACAGGGCTCAGTCCTGGGTCCACTCTTGTTCGGCATCTCCTTTTCAGAAGTACAAGCAAACACAGGAGGGTTATGGCTGACAAGGTTTGCAGATGACTGTGAAATGGGTGCCATAGTCGAACACACATGTGACACAGATATCCTTCAGAAGGGCCTCACAGAAACGGATAACTGGTACCAGAGACATGGCCTACAGCTAAATGCCAAGAAATGCATAGTTGTACCCTTTGGGAAGATCAAGGTTACCCCTAGCTACCATATAGGTGACAATCCACTGAGCACAGATAAAGTTACCAGGGATCTGGGGACCCAGGTTGACAGTAACCGTTCATTTGATACTCACGTTGCTAAAGTAGTTAGGTAGACCTTCTACATTGCCCACCTGATCATGCAGGGATTCACATCTAGATCAAGGGAGGTCATCGTCCACCTGTACTCATCACTCATTAGACCTATGATTGAGTACAATGCCCCATTTGGAATGTATCTGGCCCGACACCTGCAGCAGCTGGAAAGGCCCCAAAGGTTCATCACCAGAAGGATACAGGGTCTCAAGAATTTGTCTTATGCTGCCCGACTGCAAGGACTCCAGCTCTATTCAGTCGCATACCGCTTGCTCAGAGGTGACCTGTGCCTGACATACAAGGCCATGTCAAACCCAGATTTGATGAATATGCTTCACCTAAAGAATCTAGATCCCTCAGAACCACAAAGGCGGGAGATGTAAACCTTGACACGGTCATTAATAGAACATGCTGGAGGGACAGATTCATCACCCAGAGACTCACTATGCTGTGGAACAACATCCCGGTACATGTGGGGCAGAGCACCCCGCTGGCCTTGTTCAAGAGGAATCTTGACCAATGGATGGGAGATCATAGATATACACCAGGGATTACTTCAGTGTCACTGCTTGACAGAGGTACAGCAATATAATAGGCATAGTTTTCTTCAACCTGAAGGGGTGGCGAAGGCCACATAACTATGGGCTAGGCTTATAAATGCACTTGGGCAGATAGCCTACTATGAACCTATGAACCTATGAACCTATGTTCATAGTTTGTCCCATTCACACTTGTCTATCCCCTGTCCTCATTCGTACATGGATATTTCTGTGGCACATGATTGCACTCTGTATTACCTGCAGGTATGCTGTGTACAGTGCACATATGTCAAGGTTGATTACAGTGTATCTGCGTACCTACCTCTGTGATACTGAGGACTACCACACATCCTTTGCAGCATTACATGCGTATGTCCATACTATTATTCATTGGCCTGTGGGGGGTTGTCAGAGCGACAGTTACACGTGTCCCTGTTTGTGCACGCATCATGGTGGTCTTTGACCAGCCTCCGTTGCTATCGTGGGATGGACGGTGGTGTTGGTGTGTGTTTGGGTTGTGTTTCCACTGCCGATACGTCAGTGGGGGGTGGGGTTGTCACGTGTTCCTCTTTGCAGGGGGCCCCATCCTGAACATTTGTGTCATGCGTCGACACTTGGCACATGCCATATGTCCTGTGATATTCCCACAGTCGTGTATGCCTTCCTGCATTACTACTGCATGTTACTGGCAGTTTGTATATGGTACGCATGGCTATTATGTTGGATAGCTTAGGCTATTCCCATGATATGACATACCCATTCATCCGGGCATATACGTGTTATTCAATCCTTTGCATTGGCCATGGGTGTTTGGCCATCCGGCACCACTATTATCTACGTGTGATGTCCCACCTTCACCTTCTGTGCATGTGGCACCCTGTTGTGGTGTCCTGCTTGGTGGGCGGATGTTCCGCCCTATGTGTTGTGTTTGACATGTCTGCATAGCTAATCATCAGTACAGTGGCTGCACATACTGCTTTGTCCAGATGTGTACAGTTATAGACACCGTGGCGTGTGAACACCTATGGGGTTTCGACAGGTCCGTACCACATGCGGGATGTACGCATTCTGCCGACACATTCACATGCAGCCATTTGGATATCAGTACCTGCGGTGGGATGTTGACATGTGGGGTACATATTTGCACACGTGGCACTGCCTAGGACAATACTTCATACTACATTTGAGGTATACCCACTGTGTGTAGGTGTGCAGCTGCGCAAGGCTGCTAGCTGGATTGGGTGGATGGTCATACATGTGTGCGGGTTACGTGCTATGACAGGGCTGTTGTGTATTACATTTGCATGCATGGGTTCTGCTCCTGGATATTCCGCTTTGGCATACGCCGTCCTATGTGTATGCGACGGGTACGTTGCTGGGTGTAGTACATGTTGCTATGCACATGTTTGTCTGTGTTTAGGGTATCTGGTTTCCTTCTGGTTGTTTATATAGACACGGCTGCCCGGCTGTGTACTCTCACTACCACTGTGGAACTGCTGGTGACCATGCCCATGGGGCTACTTGTGTGTAGGTGAGGCGCGCTGACATGCTGCAGTACACCTTGACTGAGTATGCCCACTGACAGTGCATTGCGTGATGGACACGGTATTACGCGTATCCTTTGTTCTTTGGACGGGTACAATTTGGACTTCGTGGGTTAATGTTTGGTTCTCTGTTTTGTGTAGACGGGTACTATGTTGCATACTCTGCGTACGTTTCAGTATCCACGGACACTGGCTGGTGCGGTTACTATTGCAGGCGGCCTGTGACAGTCAACACTTTAGGTTGCTCCTCGCCTGCCAGCTTGGCCACGCCTACGGGCGCATCCTACTTGGGCTCGCGCACGTGCCCTCTGCACGTGGTTGTGGTTGTGGCACGCACTCATTAATATGCATGTGGCGGTACTACGCCGGTTATAGACTGCACTGCCGGCGCATGCCTTACACCGGCCTTGCGCCGAGCTTCATGAATCCGGGGGAATATTTATTCTGCACTCTTTTCTTGTATGGGATGCAAACTTTAGACTGTACTGTCACTTTTAAAAATGTAACATTGACTTTAAATTCTATATACTGTAAATCTAGCAAAACATTATTTAATATCTGTAAATACTCTTCTTCTGTCTCTATCAGTACTAAGATATTATTTATGCATTGCAACACTTTATTTCCATAATTCAAAATTTTAACGTTTGCTGAAACAAAAAATTATACATAGTCCATCTGCTATATCTGTAACTATAAACCATTTATTCTGCAAATGTAACTTGACTATCATTTCTGCTATACCATACACAACATGTACTTCTAGAATGGTAACTACGTATACTAATTTTAAGTCTAGTACTAGTCTGAAAATGTTACATTTTTTCTTACTCGCCAAAAAGTGAACTGAAATGTCCTTTCTGGTCAGTTTTTGCTTTTCTAAGAATAAGATACTGTTTCTGAAAATGTGATAACCTGTCTACCTGCACTTCAGCTTTGACAAGTGCACAGGAACTTATTTTATCATTAACTCATGAATCTGAATATCCCTGACATGCTGAAGGTGCTCTTCCAGGAATGGATATAGATGGCAATATCATCTAAGTAAGCAAGGGCAAAATCTCTTGCTCCTGCTAGGATACTATCTACCAGCCTCTGGAAAACCGCTGGGGCATTTTTCATCCCAAAGGGAATTTTTGTGAACTCATATAAGCCAAAATAAGCCACAAAGGCTGACCTCTCTCTAGCACTGGGAGTCAAGGGCACCTGCCAATAACCCTTGGTAAGCTCAGTAGTGGTAAGATACTTAACCCCACCAATCTACTCCAGGGCTTCATCTGTCCTAAGCATGGGGTAAGCACCTGACTCTGTGTGACTTTCATTTCAAGTAGTCCACACATAAGCTGGTGCTGCCATCCTTCTTCAGTACCAGCACCACTGGGGAGGCCCAGGGACTGCTGGACTCCTGAATTACCCCTAATTCCAACATTTCCTGTATCTTCTTCCCTCAGAGTCTGTTTGAATCTTTTAGGCACCCTATAAGGGGCCTGCATAATAGGCCTTTGGGGTTCTGTAACCACATGGTGCTACACCAGGTGAGTACACCCTGGTTTCCCAGTGAACATGTCCCCAAACTCCTGTAACACTGCTTGGATTTCTCAAATCTGGGTAGGGGATAGCTGCTGGGACATTGGTACCCCTTCCACTGAGGTTTCAGTTTGAGTCTCACTGAGGAGATCAGTCACCAGATCTCCCTCAGACTCCTACTGCCATCCACTGCAAATACTCAGCACAAGCATCTCCCTATCATGGAGAGGTTTCATTTTGTTAACATGGTATAATTTGTGGCCCTGCCTCCTAACAAGCAGTTCTCCCATGTTGGTATCTCTGACCTTCCTTGCCAACTTGTAGAGTCCCTCCCAAGCTGCCTGCAGCTTTTTGTGTCTGACAAGAATGAGAACCATTACCTGCTGCCCTACAGCATACTCTCTAGCTCAAGGATTCCTGTCATGCCAGACCTTTTTCTGTTTTTGGCTTCTGCCAGGTTCTCCTGAGCCAAGCCTATGAGTGCCCTGAGCCTTGTTCTGAAGTTTAGGACATATGCCACATCATACTCCTTGTGGGATTCACAATCACCCTCCCACTTATATCAAATCAAATCTAGAGGGCCCCTCACCCTATGCCCATACAGCAACTCAAAGGGTGAAACACCTCTGGATTCCTGGGGAACCTCTCTGTAAGCAAACAACAGATGTGACAAATATTTGTCCCACTCCCTCTTAAACTGGTCTGAAAATGCCCATAGCATTGTCTTGAGTGTAGAATTTAATCTGTCAACAAGACCATCAGTCTGGGGATGGTTTGGGGTGGTCTTTAGGTGCTTCACCCCTCAGTGCTACCACAGACAAGTCAGCATGTCTGATATGAAATTGCCATCTCTGTCAGTCAGTATTTCTTTTGGGAAGCCTGCTCTGCTGAAAATCTCTAATAAAGCATTTTCCACCTTTTCTGACTCAGTGGAGGACAGAGCCACCTCCTTAGGGTATTTGGTAGTGTAATCTACTACCACTAGGATATACTTTTACCCTGTGGAACTTGGGGTATTCAGAGGCCCCACAATATCCGTAACTACCCTCTGAAATGGCTCCTCAATCACATCACAAACAAAGGCAACAAAGCAGCTTTCACTTTGTCTCCTACCTTGCCTACCTTTTGGCACTGCTCACGGGTCTTGCAGTACCCTGTTACATCTTTGGAACTCCCAGGACAATAAAAGTTCTGCATAATACATCTCTTTGTATATTTTATGCCCATATGACATGCAAATAAAATATCATGGGCTATGGCTAGAAGTGCCAGATGGTAGAGTCTGGGCCCTACCAACTGCTGTATTATCTCACCCTCTATCCCTCCCTCAGGGGTCCATTCTCTATACAGTAATCATTTTTCCCAGTATACAGATTCCCCCTTCCCTTGAGAATCAGGTGCCTCACTAGCTACCTCCCTCAGGCCTTATAATGTAGTGTCTGAGAACTGAGCTTGTCTCAACTCTCTCTTAGTAACCCTTCCCAGCTCCCTTCCAACAGGCAGTCTGGTATTCTCTGAAAATGGTGCCTCACTATCAGCCTGGGAACTATTACTCATCTCTGCCCTTGCAGTCACTCTTTCCAAGGGAACATCAGTACCCACAAGCAGTTGTGGCTCACCTTCAGTCTTACTGCTACAGGGTAGCTTTTTCCCTCAAGTAACCACCTCACCAGTCCTGGCTACAAGTGTGCAGTCTGTCTGAGTCTCCCCCAGGCTACCAGATCCACATGCTTGTCTCCATGCCTGATTGCATTTAACTGCATGCACACATGGTACTGCATTATCAAAATCATTCCCTAGCAGGACATCTGTATGGATATCCTCAAACACACCTATTTGATGGCTTTCTTTTACACCCTCCCAGTCAAGGTGAACTTAGACAAAGGTATTTGGAATGGGGTCCCTCCTAAAGCTCTGACTGGAGTAAACTGCCCAACCAAGAACTGCTCCTCTATAACCATTGCAGGCTTTGCAATGGTTAGGTCATAGGCTGTGTCTCTCTTAGAAGTGGCCTCTTTCCCATCCACTAAGATAGGATATAACCTCTTGTGGTAGTTGGTATGCTTGTTGGCTCAAGACAACTTACTGCTGGCATTTTTTCATTCCCACTTACTGGCTCTCCCACCTTTTGTTACCCACCTTGCCTCGGTGGACATCTGTATGCTACATGGCCCCACTGGTTGCATTTAAAACATTTAACCCTTGGTCCTGTAGATGTACCTGGACTAGTGGCTTCCCCAGCTACTGGCAGACTCTGTTGGGGCAGTCTAGGCTGCCCACCATGGGTTCCTTTAGACCCATGAGCAGCACTGTGTGTCCCTTTCCTGTGCAGTGATGCCCTGCTTGCTAGGTATAGGTCTCCATTCTTCCCCAACTCATCTGCAGTATTGCATTGTCTATCAGCTAATCAGATTCCCATGTCCTCAGGCAAAGTGCTAAGGGCTTGTTCCCTTACCAAAAGGTCTGCCAACCATTCAAAAGTGTTGACCTGAAATCCACTCACCCACCTATGAAAATAAGTGCTTAGTTCAGCAATATATTCACACACATTTTCGTCTGCCTTGCATCTATGCTCACAAAACGTTCTTCTATAAGCTTTAGGTGTTAACTTAAAGTATTCTAACAAACACATTTTGATGGTATTATAATTTGAGCAATCAGTATTAGACAATTTAGAAACTGCAGTTACAGCTTTACCTTGGAGTAAAGGGATCAGGAACTGTACCCAGATTCCTTGGGCAAAATTATACTGTCTACATACCTTCTCACACATATGAATGAAACTATCAAAATTATCCCCCTCTATAAATTGTGGAAGAAATTTACTGACCTTAGTTGCTTCTGAGGTCCAGTTACTCCCTTCCCCATTAGCTCCATGACTCTGGTGAAGAGTCAGCATCTCCTTTTCATGTTGCCCCTGCGTCTCATTCTCCTTAGCTGCAGGTGTCACAGCTTCTCATTTTCCTCAGCATCAGGATGTTGCAGTTTCTCATTTTCCTCAGCCTCTAGACATCTCAGTCTCTCTGCTGCTTCTCTTTCCAAAAGCTTGGCCTCCAGCTCAAGTCTCTTTAACTCCAGACAAATGTTTAAGCTCTCTGTGGTAAGGCTGAACTGTCCATTTTCTGAGAGTTGTACATTCCCAAGGCCAGACTGATTGTCCTCCTGGTTGCTAGCCTATGATGTAGCTGTGATTAAAGCTTCAATCATGTCTGTCTTAGGTTGGCGTGCACCAGTCCTTTAACCTGGCACATCTCAGCCCACTGGCTCCTTGTCAGCTTGCCATACTCCTCTGCTGACATGCTTGCCTACTCTCCCTGACTAACTAAGCTAACAAAAGAAATAAAAAAACAATTGTGATATGAATTCTGAATGTTCACTGCATGGCTGATTGAGAGTACAAGCATCTTCAGTGACCACTGTACACAGGCTACAGGAATTCAATATCCACACCACTACAAGCCAGTTAATATGTGATGCGGCTATCTCACTACTGTCAACCAATTAATATTTGATGTGGATATCCAATCACTGTCTCCAATTAATGTTATGTGGATACCCCATCACTGCCTACCAATTAATATGTGATACCCCTGTACTGGCTAACACAAAGAGAATTACTGTGGGACACTGTGTTCGATAACCAAAGTCCAAAATCTGAAGTATATAAAAAGAACACAGTTACGTAAAATCACCAGATTTATTTGCAAAGATTTCGGGTTTCCCATTCCTCAGTGCTATAATAAAACCATTTCACATTTCAATGAAATAGTAAAAACAATTAATCATATGACACAGCCAACCAATGAAAAACATTCCAATTAGCAAATAATACACTCTCAGTTAATGCAGCTTATGCTGCTTCTTGATTAAAACTGGCCCAGTAATTTAGGGACCTCAGTCGTCACCACTGGCAACAGCTAGGGGATGTGCACACTAAGAAGATGACAAGTACACACACAGTAAAGCACAATTTCCCTTAAGAGCACACAGATATCACAATTAATCTCAGGCTGATTTCTCCCTCTTTCTCCAGATCCTCAATAAGCATCCCCACTGGAGCAGCTATAGGGTTAAGATCTCAGCTGAAGGGCCAAGCCAAGACCTCCAGCATCCTCTCTGTCCAACCAGTGCTTCACATCCCTGCCCAATTAGCTGACATGCGCACAGTTTGAGATCTGATTTATATACAAACACACGCACACACACACACACACACACACACACACACACACACACACTAGCTATGCCCCCTTCTGCCCAGACTATAAGGTGGTTTCCACTGCCACTAACCCTTACTTATCAGCTACTATAAGGCCCTTGCAAAGGGTGTCCAATCCTACTGTGTAATGTTACTATTATCCAAGTGGTAGGTTTGACCAAGACTTGAAGGATATTTAGGAGTGGACTGTACAGTGTCACCAAATAAATATGCAAGTCCTCTCACACCTTAAATATGTCTCATAAATATCAGCCACAAAGATAGGTTTAAATATATTTAATAATAATAAAAGAACAAAGCAATACTCAATAGTAAACACAGTTACTTCAGAGCTCAAAATTGCAGGAAATATTTTAAAACAACATTGCAGGACACTCTCAAATAAATGCATAAATCATCTGAACTAATCTTTACTATATTTCTATCTATATCTAAAAGAGATACTATGCCCTGGATCATACTTACAAGCAAGTACAGATGGGATGATAAGTGGATATTTCAAGGTCACAGACAAAATACAAAATGCCCAGTCTCTCTCTCAGAGATTTCTTAAATCAATATCAAATATTGCTGCTGGGTTAGCTTGGATGACATCACTTTTTGTCACCTGGCTTTAGTTCCCAGACTAAACAGAAACTTAACAGAATTTACATCTCTGTGTGAGAAATACATGTCTCAGAACTGTGCAGCTGCTAGGAAGTCATAAAGCAATAAAACACCTTTACATTTTAGACCTAGTAGTAACGTCTCCAAGACAATAGAAAAAACTTCTAGCTCTAGACATTGTGTCTTCATGCTGTATTAAAATTAACTTTATAGCATAATCATAAAGCACTTCATTTCAACTTTTTTCTTGAAACTTTGTAAGTTAATCTTCTATGTTCCAGCAGGGTATGCTGTGGTTACATTCTTGAAGCTCAGTACACACCATACAGTTCTGTATAACCATATCAATATTCACAAATGACGTAAAATTATTTACAAAGTTCCAGATAGCTGGGCTGGCAGTGTCACAGATGTAGACATTCCTGCAATAGCAGTACATTGTATTTTTTATCAGTGAGACCAGGACTATTTCTGCTTTTCTTTAATTCAGATATCATTGTCTGTCATTTATCAGTTATGAGAGATTCCTTTGAATTTTGTTGAAACGACTTAACTTGCTCCATTATTCTCATATGTTTGATATTCTAAAAGTGAGTCAGCACACACACACACACACACACACACACACACACACACACACACACACACACACACACACACACACACACACACACACACACACACACACACACACATCTATCCCCCCCCAACTCTTTCTCTCTGTATATATGTATATTTGGGGTTGTCATGATGGTTAAGGTATTTATCTTACAGACAAGAAGTACAGGGTTTGATTCTTACACACAATATTCAAGATTGCCTCCTAAATAGCCTGAAATATGGCCTAACAGGATTTCTTTTCTCGACTGCAACCTGAAAACAGACTATGTACCAAGTGTATAGAGGACAGCAATGGTTATTCCCCTTTACAAGGTTGGACCATCAACTGACTCTGGAAACTACAGAACCAGTAGTCTGACTAGTCTAATATGGAAAGCCATGGAATGAATTATCATGGAAATGATCAACAAGACATTGGTAAACTACAGACACTGGATCTATCCGAGTTTGTTTTGTCAGATGAAGGTCATGCCTACCTAACCTGGCAGACTTCTTTGAGAAGGTAATCAAGGCAATGGATGAAAGGGAAACAGTGTATACTACCTACCTAGACTAGGCTAAGGCATTCAACACAATACTCTACTCAGGTATTATCGACAAACTCACTGAAATAGGCATAAATCCCTACACAGCTCACAGGAGTATCAGCTGACTCACAAAAAGGAACCAAGAAGTCAAGATTGCTCAGAGCACCTCCACCAAGAAACAGGTCACCAGTAGAATACTGCAGGGCTCTGTGCTGAGCCCACTCCTAGGTTCATAGGTTCATAGGTAGTACTACGCTATCTTCCCAAAGGCATATATAAACCTAGCCAGAATGTGTTGGCTTTTGCCGCCCCCTTAGATTAGTTCCCTATGCCTCTGTCCAGCAGAGCCACAAAAGTGATCCCCGGGGTAAATTTTCTGCTTCTCATCCACTCATCAAGGTTTTTTTTGAAGAGTGTTAGCGAGGAGCTCTGCCTAATGTAGATTGGAATCTTGTTCCAAAGCATGGGAAGTCTCTGAGACAGGAATCTATCCCTCCAGCACATCCTATTTATTGTTGTGGTGAGGTTTAGATCCTTAGAGTGTGTGGCTTGAGGGGATAAGGTTTTCTTTAGGTGGAGCATGTCCATCAATTCTGGGTTGGACATGGCCTTGTATGTCAGGCAGAGAGCACCTCTGAGTAGGCGGTATGCAACTGAGTACAGATGGAGTTTCTTCAGTCGAGCTGCATAGGGCATTTGTTTGAGGCCAGTGATCCTCTTGGTGAGGTACTCCTGTGGTCTTTCCAGCTGTTGCAGGTGTCTTGTAAGGTACATCCCAGATGGAGCGTTGTATTCTATGATGGGTCTGATGATTGATGAGTAGAGAGGCACAATGATCTCTTTTGATCTGGATGCGAACCCTTTTGTGATTAGGTGGGCCACGTAGAAGAATTTTCTAACCACTTTGGCAATGTGATTATCAAAGGTGAGATTACTATCTACTTTGGTCCACAGATACTTTATTACGTCTTCCATATTTAGGGGGCTACCACCTATGTGGTAGTTTGTGGGTACTTTGTTTTTTCCAAAGGGAATGACTATGCACCTTTTGGCATTTAGCTTGAGGCCATGATTTTGACACCAGGTATCCATCTCAGTGAGACCCTTTTGGAGGTTGTCTGTGTCAGCTGGAAAGTCAATTATAGCCCCTAGTTTGCAGTCGTCTGTGAACTTTGTCAGCCATAGTCCTCCTGTGCTTGCCTGTACCTCTGAAAAGTATATGCCGAACAGGAGGGATCCTAGGACTGAGTCCTGGAGAACGCAGCTTGTAACCGGTTTAGAGTCTTACCTAGCTCCTGCAACTCTCACCATGTGGGTTCTGTCCAGGAGCCAGTTGGCAACCCAGCTTGTGATGTAGGGGTTTATGTTCAGGCTGGTGAGCTTGTCTATAATACCAGAATGGGGAATGGTGTCAAAGGCCATAGCAAGGTCTAGGTAGGCTGTGTGTGCCACATTTCCCTCATCTATAGCCTTGGTAACTGTCTCAAAGAAGTCCACCAGGTTTAGCAGGCATGATCTGCCCTTAACAAAGCCAAACTGGGTAGGGTCCAGTGTTTGGAGGCTCCCAATGTCTCTGTTAATGAGTTCCATGATGATGCACTCCATAGCCTTGTAGACCAAGCTAGTCAGGCTTATAGGGCAATAGTTCCTGGGGTCTGTTATGGCTCCAGCTTTGTGGAGCAGAATAACCATTGCTGTGCAACACTCTATGGGTACATAGCCTGTGGAGAGGCTGAGTTTGAACAATGCGTTTATGTGAGGGGTTAGTTTGTCTTTGAGCTTGTGTAGGACACAGCCTGGGACACCATCCAGTCCCATTGATGCTGTGTTTTTGGCTTTAGAAAGGGCTGTTTTAACATGAGTGTCTGTGATTTCAAGGACTCTACATTCTTCTGGCATGGTTATGGGCCCTTTTGGGGGTGAGAGGGGGGTGAGGTTTGCGCTGAACCTGTCTGCTAGGATGTTGGCGATATCAGTCAGTTCAGTGTATTTTGTGCCATTCTGCACTAACTCCGAGCAGATCTGTGCATTGCCACTTAGATTCTTGACATAGCTTAAAAATGCCTTGTGGTTATCTTTGGAGCCCTTGGCAATTTTTTTTCAAAGCTTGCCTTGGATGATTTTATGAGGGATCGTAGTTTCTTGCTGATACTGATCAGGGATGTTTTCCTTTCTGGGGATTTTACTCTTTTCTGTACTAGTTTCCTCCAGGGGTGTGCCTGGAAAGTGGACCCTCTGTCCTGCATGTCTTGAATCAGTTCAGTAGGTGACAGCATAGTGCTGCATGATGTGCTGTACCATGTGCCAAGACAATGCCCATGTAGGACACACACACACACACACACACACACACACACACACACACACACACACACACACACACACACACACACACACACACACACACTCACAGAGATCACCACAGCCCCTAGCACATCCTACACTTCTACTGACTCTGATTCTTCCCAACATTAAGCCCCTCATACCATATTTTACACATTCCCTACCAGCATCATCATCAAATGCCTTTTTCCCATTTTCTAGATGGGGTTATGGTATCATTTAAACTGTTGCTGTCTCCCTCAATTCAGAGCCAGTCTCTTAACTTCTTTGACAGTCATGCCTGTCTGTTGCAGGTCTTCATTCACACAATCTATCCAGCTCTTTGCTGGGACCCTAATTTCCTCTTGTCTTCTTCCTGTCTCTCCCAGATTTTCTTCACTAGATTGTCTTTTTCTTTCCTGCATGTGACCAAACCACTGTAATCTGTTCTGCTTTCTCTGATATTGGAGCTACTTTGGCTTCTGGCCTGATGTCCTCATTTCTTTATTGGTTAGTGTGCATCTTGCCATCCATTTCAGATACTTAATCTCCATCACCTCTAGCTTCCTTAATTCCTCTGCCTTAATTGCCCAAGTTTCTGTACCATACATCAGTACTGGTCACACCATTGCCTTGTATACCTTACTTTTCAGCTTCTTTCACATTCTTATGTGATACACTACCCTGGACACTCTGTGCCAGTTGGCTGCAGCCCCTCTGATTCTAGCTTTCACCTCCTTATTCAGACTTCCCTTTTCCTCAACCACTCCTGCAAGATACTTGAAGGTCCTATCCTGTTCCTTTGTTTTTCCTTTTATCTCATTTCTCAGCTTCTTCTGATTTCCCCATTTGCCGCCATTACAACTATCTTAACTGTACTCATCTTCATCCCATATGACTTCAGTTTTGCATTCCATTCCACAAACCTTTGTTGAATTTCTTGCGCAGAGCCTGCAATGCTGCATCATCTGCATACAGCAACTTTGTTGATGTGTTCCATCTGACATGTTTGTCAATGTAGTCCTCCACCAGTATGAACAGCAGTGGGTTCAAAGTTGAATCCTGATGTGCACGTACTCCCACTGAAAACCCCTCTGTGACTTCAAATATTGCTCATACTTGAGTCAATGGGCCTTTGTACATGGCTTCACTAATTATACTAATGTTTGTAGGATTTCTTACAACCACAGGACTGCAAAAATTAACTTTCTTGGGACCTTGTCATATGCTTTCTCCAAGTTTAAGAATGCCCAGTTGAACTCCTTCCTCATCCATAGCTTTTTCTCAACTATGTCTCACTGAAAACATTGGTTCACTTGTGCTACATCCTGATATGAATCCAAACTGCTTGTCTCCCACCTTGCTTTCTACTATTCTTCATATTAATTTATCAATTGCCTCTCCAGAACTTTTATACAATGTAACAGGAGTATGATAGCCCTCAACTGCTCACAGTTGCAGATGTCCACTTTGATCTTGAATACTGGCATTAGTATAATTATTTTCCAGTAATCTGGGATATGCCTTTCTCTCCACACTTCTATGGATATCCTCAGGAACCATTTCTGCCTATTTCACTCAACATCTTGATTATATCTGCTGTGACCTCATCTGAGCTTGCTGCTTTCCCTGACTTCATTTTCATTTGTGCTGTTCTGACTTCTTCTAAGGTGACCTCTTCATCTTCTTCTTTCATCATAGTCTTGTGCCTGAGACAGTACAGGTTTTATGGGGTTTTCCTCATTCAGAGGCTGCTGGAAGTGCTCCTTCTATCTGCCTTTGATGTCCTGTGGACTAGTGAGCTAGTTGTCGCTGGCATCCCTTATGAAGGGTGTCTGACTATTTTTTTATCTTTCTGTCTTTGTCTTGCCACCTAATATAGTTTCTTTGAGCCAGCTACTGAGTCACTTTCCAGAACTTGGTAGAGTGCCTCTGATGCATTGATCTTTGCTATTGCAACTACTTTCTTAGCCTCTTTGTTAGACAACCAGTATTCCTTTTTAGTCTGGTCTGTCTTTTCTATCTCCCACTTTTTCCTGCACTCCTTCTTTGTTTTGATGATTTCCTGGACTTCAGCATTCCATCACCAGCTTTCCTTATGTACCTTATTTCCATACCTGGCTCAGCCACATGTCTGTCCTGTAGTCCTCACACATGCTGTTTTGAGGTGCTGACAGTTTTCTTGAACTTCACCTATATTTTATTTTTATTTTGATGTATCTTTGTTTTCCAACTCAGACTTCCCTGTGAAAGACATGCACTGCTGCACTCCATTCTATGCATGTGCAAATTATGAGAACTGTGCCTGGCTCTTTATACATTGCTGCTTGAGCTGCCTATGTCCAATGCACAATGTGGCTAGCTTATGCATGGGTAAGCATAGTCTGGTGTTTTTGTATGCTCCATTTTTACTGATATGTCTACTTAGCTGCTGTATAGTTATGTATTCCCTTCTCCATCTGTGCAAATGAGAATAACTGTGATCCACTCTTCGTACATTGCTACTTGTGCTCCTTATATCTTATGCACAGCATGGTAAGCCTATGCATGGGTAAGTACAGTCTGGTGTCTTAGTATGCGTCATATTTACTGTATTATATCTGCTTAGTTCTCAGATAGTTATGTTGCCAGTTTATAGGTTCATAGGTTCATAGGTTTATACTAGGCTATCTGCCCCAAGGCATTTATAAACCTAGCCCGAATTTTTGTGGCTTACGCCACCCCTTATATGAAAAAATACTGTACCCATTAGTTTGTTGTGCCTCTGTCCAGCAGTGACACAGAGATGATTCCCGGGGTAAACCTACGATCTCCCATCCACAGGTCAAGATTTCTCTTGAACAGAGCCAGCGAGGTGCTCTGCCTCACATGGACAGGGACTCTATTCCACAGCATAGGGAGTCTCTGAGTGATAAATCTATCCCTCCAGCACGTCCTATTTATATCCGTGCTAAGGTTTAAGTCACTTGCTCTAGTGGTTTTGGTGGATTTGGATTTTTTGAGGTGGAGCATGCCCATTAATTCTGGGTTGGACATGGCCTTGTATGTCAGGCACATGTCACCTCTGAGCAGACGGTATGCGACTGAATAGAGCTGGAGTTTCTTCAATCTGGCAGCATATGACAGATTTTGGAGTCCCTTTATCCTTTTGGTGAGAAACTTTTGGGGTTTCTCCAATTGCTGCAGATGTCGGGCAAGATACATCCCGAATGGGGCATTGTACTCGATCATTGGTCTGATAAGTGAAGAGTATAGGGGAACAATGATGTCACTAGATCTGGATGTGAATCCCTTCATGATCAGGTGGGCAATGTAGAAGGTCTTTCTAACCACTTTAGCAACGTGAGTGTCAAAAGAAAGGCCACTGTCAACCTGGGTCCCCAGGTCCCTGATAACCTCTTCTGTGCTTAGAGGATTGCCACCTATATGCTAGCTTGGGGTTACCTTGTTTTTCCCAAAGGGTATGACTATACATTTTTTGGCGTTTAACTTCAGGCCATGGCTCTGGCACCAGCTATCTGTTTCCGTGAGTCCCTTCTGAAGGATATCCGTGTCCGATGCACTTTCCACTATGGCGCCCAGTTTGCAGTCGTCTGCAAACTTTGTCAGCCAAAGTCCTCCCATGTTGGCCTGTACTTCTGAGAAGTAGATGCCGAACAATAGGGGGCCAAGGACTGAGCCCTGTGGGACACCACTTGTGACCGGCTTGAAGTCTGACATAGCGCCAGCAACTCTAACCCTGTGGGTTCTGTCCTTAAGCCAGTTTGCAACCCATCTTGTGACATATGGGTTTACATTTAAGCTGGTAAGTTTTTCTACAATACCCGAGTGGGGTATTGTGTCGAAAGCCTTTGCAAGGTCAAGGTAGGCTGTATGGACTGCCTTTCCCTCATCAATGGCCTTGGTGACTGTTTCGAAGAAGTTGACCAAGTTCAAAAGGCATGATCTTCCCTTGACGAAGCCAAACTGGGTCGGGTCCAATGTCTGCAAGTCCCTATATCTTTGTTTATGAGCTCCATTATGATCCTCTCCATAGCTTTGCAGACTAGACTTGTTAAGCTTATGGGGCGGTAATTACCAGGGTCCATAGAGGCACCGCCTTTGTGGAGTGGGACCACAGTTGCCGTCACGCCACTCCTTGGGCACGTATCCTGTGGTAAGGCTGAGATTAAACAGCTGCCTTATGTGCGGGTTTAATTCCTCATTTAGCTCGTGTAACACACAGCCGGGGACACCATCCGGTCCCATTGATGCTGTGTTTTTAGCTTTAGAGAGAGCAGCTTTCACCTGCACATTTGAGATGTCTGGGAGGCTACACTCCGCTGGGATAGTTATCTCTCCTTTAGGGGGGGAGAGGGGGGTGAAGTTTGCACTGAACCTGTCTGCCAGTATGTTGGCAAAGTCTGTGGGTTCAGTGATTTTTGTATCATTTTGGACTAATTCTGAGCATATCTGGGAGTTTCCACCCAGGTTCCTAACATAGCTGAAAAAGGCCTTATGATTGTCCTTTGAATCCATGGCAATTTTTCTCTCAAAATTGGCCTTAGTTGATTTTATGAGTGCTCGTATTTTTTTACTAATAATGATCAGGGGTGACTTCCCTTTTATGGATTTTGCTCTATCATGTAACAGCTTTCTCCTCTTATTGTAAAGTTTGTTTATGGCTGGGGTCCACCAGACTGGAAGTTTGCCCTTGGTGGAAAGAGTCTTGGTTTTATTTGGGATTGCCTGATCCATGCAGTCCTGGAGGTGTTCATAGAAGGCATTTGTAAGGGCTTCCGCAGCTTGGGTTGTGGTTTCTACTGTCTCAGGGGCCTTGAAGGATACCACACCAGTCTTGAGTAGTGTGAAGTTTGCTTTAGAGAAGTTCTTCACTGTGGTCTTTTTAGTTTGGGGTGGGGGCGGGATGTGGATTTCCAGTGAGATTAGTTTATGATCAGATCTCACCAATGAGGGATATACTGCCGGTGTGGAGCATTTTGTCCCCATGTTTGTGATAATGAGATCTAGTATATTTTCTCCTCTCGTGGGAACAGTGACTAGCTGTTCCATGGCATTTGAATTTATGAACTCCAGGAACCGTTGGGCTAGAAAGTTAGGGCTTGAGTAATGTTCCCAGTCTATATTCGGGTAGTTGAAGTCACCCAATATGATGGTGTTTGGAGATACATTTATACCCTCCAGTGTCTTCAGGAAGGCTGTGTGGGGTTCCTGAGTTTGAGAGGGTGGCCTGTAGCATGCTACAATTTGTAGAGCAGTTTTGCCTATGGTTAGTTGCACCTGGATGGTTTCCGAAGCTTGTGCGTTGCCACCAACCTGGAGGTGTGGGTATCCTTTATGAATATGGATACACCCCTCCTTTTGTGGTGTGGTCCGGGTTTTGGGGCGGAACGCATGATATGAGGTAAAACCTAATAGTGCCGGGTGCTCTCAGGAGCCTTGAACCAGGTTTCAGTTACAGCACAGACATCGATGTTCTCCATACTGAGAAGGGCCTCGAGTGCGTGCATTTTGAGATTTAGACTTCTGGCATTGGGCAGCATTACCCTCAGTTTCTTTCCATTTTGTTTTCTAGGGTGGTAGGTTTAGAATTTGAGCCTTGCCTAAAAAGGCACTATGGGGTGGCAAGAGCCTTAGCCAATATCCAGAATCCCAGGGTGACAGGTGCAAGCCGTCCCTTGAAGCAGCGTGGCTTGTCAAGCATGTCATCCCAGGCAGACAGACACTGGATCCCCTATGAATGACACCAGACATTAAGCCAATTGTTAAAGCTGATCATCTTGTCTCTATATTGTGGCATCATTCTTGGTGAAGGAAGGATACTGCTCAGCGTTAGGGTCATACCTGCCTGGGCTACATAATCAGAGAGCTCCTCTATGTCTCTTTTCATGTAGTCCAGGGAGGTACGTCTCAGGTCGTTCACACCAGCATGGACAATGACTGTGTCATATTTGTACTTGCCGTGGAGTGACCCGAGTGCTTGTGTTATGTGGCGGATTCTAGCGCCCGATAGGCAGCTTACTGTGACCCTCTCCTTGTTCAGCCTGGTGAGTGGGACGTCAGTGTGTCTGACTATGGAGTCACCTATGACAAGTATGTTTGGTGTTGTATTTGGCCTTAAGGGCTGTGACTGCTTTGCACACTGCTTTTGTGGTTTATGTGTTGCTTGTGAGGTGTCTTGAGGTAGCAGTTGTTTGGGTGTCTGCTTTGGAGGCCTTTGCTGTTTAGGTAAATTTTTACTCAGAGCCTCCGAGTATGTCTTTGTGTGTTTATGTGTTTGATTCAGTGGTGTGGTAGCATTATGTGAGGCTGGTTTTGTGGTGTGTGTAGTTGCCTTCTCCTCCTGTCTGGTCTTGCCAGTCCTGAGTTGAGAGAGCTCAGCCTCCAGTTTGGCTAAATAGCTGCATCTCTCGCAAGTATTTGTGTTATGTGGGAGGAGGAGAGGGTTGTCTGTGTACATGAGGCAGTTATAACATTGCCTCAAGATTCCCAGATTCACCAGCTGGACCGGAGAGGAGACTGACAACTGACCTTTGGACATGCTAGAATAATATTGGGAATTCCTTAATAATTGAAAACAAGGGCCAGTGGGGAGTGAGGGTGTAGTGCTTTTAATTTTTAGTGCTGACTTATATAATTGCTTTAGTGAGCAAGTGCCAGGTAACTTGAGTGCAATGTGTTACAAGTAACTAAATGCAAAACGACAAACAGTAACTTTCTTTCAAGTGAAACAAGGAAATAAGTACAGTAAGCAATGCAGATATCACTAGTGATCCACAGAAGCACTGAGAAGCCGCGTATTAGGTGGAATTAGCTTCCAGGGAAATAACAAGCAAACAAACAACAAGCATATAAACAAAGCTAGATTCAGCAGGCCTGGATCTAGTTTATGCTAGAGCAAACAAGGTGTACCAATTTCAGTAAGATACAGTTCAAATATTCAGGCACTATAAACCTTTAACCAGAAATTCCCAGCACAGAAGGGCAGAGTCCAGCCTCTTCTCCCACAGGAGTGCAGACCACGAACCTTCTTAATGTAAAATAACTAGCCTGAAGCCCAAGTGCCTAAACCAGAACTAATACACTTGGACACTGGGCTCTCAATCAGCAGTTCCCAACTTAGAAGGATGAAAGCTACCTGTCCTGCCACCACAGTGCTTGCCACAAACCTTCCTAATGTAAAACAACTGGTCTGAAGCCCAAGTGCTTAATCCAAAAGACTTAGAATGATAGCTACACTTTAATCAAGTTACAACCAAGCATTAATAAATACAATTGAATACTTTAGAGAATGTCTGGATTAGTGCTCAAGTTACACAAACAACGCTAGATCCAGCAGGCCCGAATCCAGTCTATGCCACAGCAAACAAGGCGCACCAACTTCAGTAAGAAGCAGTTCAGATATGCATGCACTATAAGCCTTTAACCAGAAATTCCCAGCTCAGAAGGGCAGAGTCCAGCCTCTCCTCCCACAAGAGTGCAGACCACGAACCCTCTTAATGTAAAATAACTGGCCTGAAAGCCCAAGTGCTTAAACCAGAATTAATACACTTTTAGAATAACAGACACTGAGCCCTCAATCAGCAGTTCCCAACCTAGAAGGATGTAAGCTACCTGTTCTGCCACAACAGTGCAGACCACAAACCCTCTCAGTGCAAAACAACTGGTCCGAAGCCCAAGTGTTTAAACCAAAAGGCTTAGAATGAGTTACACCAAGCAGTAATAAATACAACTGAGTATTTTTAAGATGATGCAAAAGTAAAATGAAGTAGGTAGAAACACAAGTACAGTAAAAGCAGATGAAAATTCTTTTTTTTTTTTTTTTTTTTTTTTATCTGAACAAGTGCTGAGATCAAAGAAACAGATTTGAGAGCTGAAACTAGAAAACTGGCTAGTTATAAGAAAAAAAAACAAGCTAGAAGGCTTCCCTCAAACACAGAAGGGCTTGGGGGCTCAGAAGCCTACAAATAGTCTATACCACTTAACAGGAAAGGCAGGAAATGAGCTTAATTTTTTTTTGTCTGTTTCCCAGATGCTCTCTTTGTACACAGTAGGAGTGCCTGAAACCAGAACACGATCCCACTGCACTCAGCTGAGTGAGCAAATGAGATGAGCCCAGAGGCAGGCTGAGGGGCAGGCAGTTTCAAGGCCACTAAGATTAACACCAAAACAAAACCAGGGAGGGTGGGTGGGAATAACTGAAGAGCAGAAAAACTGCCAGTTCAGTTAAAATTCCTTCAACACAGTTTAAATCAAATTAAATACCGTATTTTTTTTTTTAAAAAGTGCAGATAAAGGTACTTAAATTCTCTTATGCGTCCAGTTGAATATAACCAAGTTGTTAGCCGGCCAAAGCTGAGGTTTTTAAGCAGAAAATACTTCACAATGCACCACTTAACTAGGCAAGGACAGGAAATCAAAGATTGTGGCTACCCCACACCTGTAATTACTAGCAAATAACAAAATTCAGCAAACACTAGCTTCTGTTCAAGTTACTAAAGAGCAGAAGAGCAGAAAAACTGCCAGTTCAGTTAAAATTCCTTCAACACAGTTTAAATCAAATTAAATACCGTATTTTTTTTTTTTTTTTAAAGTGCAGATAAAGGTACTTAAATTCTCTTATACGTCCAGTTGAATATAACCAAGTTGTTAGCCGGCCAAAGCTGAGGTTTTTAAGCAGAAAATACTTCACAATGCACCACTTAACTAGGCAAGGACAGGAAATCAAAGAATGTGGCTACCCCCACACCTGTAATTACTAGCAAATAACAAAATTCAGCAAACACTAGCTTCTGTTTAAGTTACTAAAGAGCAGAAGAGCAGAAAAACTTCCAGTTCAGTTAAAATTCCTTCAACACAGTTTAAATCAAATTAAATACCGTATTTTTTTTTTTTTAAAAAGTGCAGATAAAGGTACTTAAATTCTCTTATACGTCCAGCTGAATATAACCAAGTTGTTAGCCGGCCAAAGCTGAGGTTTTTAAGCAGAAAATACTTCACAATGCACCACTTAACTAGGCAAGGACAGGAAATCAAAGAATGTGGCTACCCCCACACCTGTAATTACTAGCAAATAACAAAATTCAGCAAACACTAGCTTCTGTTCAAGTTACTAAAGAGCAGAAGAGCAGAAAAACTGCCAGTTCAGTTAAAATTCCTTCAACACAGTTTAAATCAAATTAAATACCGTATTTTATGTGTAATCTGCTGCTTCTTTGCTAGTGCCCTGGTGTTCTCCCACCTCCATCTGTTGCAGTCATCCTCTGCTGCTGAACATTCCTCTGACTCCTCATCTGTCTCACCTGCCACTGCTTGTGGTGCTAGAAATTGTGGTCCCTTACAAGTGGCCACCATGCCCTAACTGCTTCCTAACTATAATATTGTACATTGCACACACAGCAAGAATTTGTGCACACATGGTGGGGTCATACTGCAGGGCACAACCAGATGTATCCAGGCAGTGGAACCAAAATTTCAGCAGCTCAAACAAACGTTATATGATGTTTCTGGTTTGTGATAGGGCATGGTTATAACTGTGTTCAGTTCGGTTATGAGGATGTTTGACTGGTGGAATTAGCCAGCATTCCAGGGCATCATCCACAAAATGTCTCTGTGAGAAGTCACCCCTCAAAAACTGTTGACAAAAGTCACATATGTGCCATATGTTGGAGTTGTGGAAGCTGCTTGAGTGGCCTGTACATGCATTGTAGATAATACCCTATGCAATACAGAACAACTGACAGATGATGAAGAAATATCCTTTGTGGTTCACTTCCTTCCTTTCCTGTTCATCAGTTTGGGCCTTTATTTCAATGTGGATACAGTCTATGGCCTCTTGTATCTCATGGAAGTGGGCTACAGCATAGGAGTCCTGCATGGTGTTTTTTCTCTCCTCTGTGGTATGTGGAAATCGCATATGATCACCAACATTCGGAAGTATGTTATCATAGAACTGCTAGAGCATTCTTGTGGCTGATGCTTGAAATACCCCCACTGCATCCCCAGTGGGTTACTGAGATGTTTCTGCAGCTAATATATGTAAAGCCACACATACTTGGTATCAACTAGAATGGGTTTTCCATGACTTTCATAGGGTGGTAAAAGTGGCTGACACATGTTTATGGTTTCCTGGATTGTGTCCCTGTCCACAGAGTACTGGTTCACTATGTTGGTTTTAGGGAGGACATGAAATGTGAAGTGTGGTCAGAAGACCCAGAGCATCTGGGGGGGGGGAATGTTGTGCACCATCAGCTGTACTGGTTGCTGTAAAAACCTCTTGCAGATGAAAGTTTGTAATAGCTGTGGAAACCACTAATGTTATTCAATACATTACACTGAATGAACACAAGCATGTGGCTGTGTACAAATCTAAGGTACATTTCTGTGCAACATCTAAATATTTCGGAATCACTACACCATGTTTTTTTTCCTCATTATCATATGAGGCACCTCATTTGACAGTCATTAGCATGTAACATGGACAGCTATGTCATTGTAGCTGCCCATATTGTGTCATTTTTTTGGAATCACAAACACCCTGAATGTGGTCGCTCATTTTACAGCTTAGTGCAATTTGACACATTTTTACAAATTCATCTCACAGACTGCAAAACTTTGCTAAAATGTGTTTCAGATATAGTTCCTTAAATGTCTGCATAATGAAGACGTGCTTAGTTAAACCCCATCCCCACCTTCCACTCTTTTGTGCACTCAAACTAACAACTGCACGAATAATCATGCATTTCTGCCACATAGTTATACTGCCTAAAAGTGAAAAATAAAAGCTGCTTCAGTATTGGATTTAAGATGTGATAGGTACAATTAATAGTGCAGTACAATGCATGTATTAGTTGCTGCAACTCTAAGGAAAGATCCAATGTGACCATATACAGATGCTTGTAAACGATCTTTAAGATGAAACACATAGCTAGTTCACTCTCTTTCTACAACAGATTGGTCAGAATGAGCCAATTTCCTCTAGTCTCATTATGTCAAAACAGTGGGAAGCAGAACTTTAAGAGCCAGTGTGGTGAGTCCTACTTATCTGGAATGAGGAATGTGGAGAAGTCTACAAATTTATCTGGAACCAGTGGTGTGATCAGTCCTACTGATCAAGGTAGGATCATTATTTTATTGTTAGGTAACCTGTTAAAGGAGTCACAAAGTCAGTACCTTATGTGTAAATGAAACAATATATGTCAATAAAAAATAAAGGCCTGTGAATTTTTAGTAATGAAGGAATTTATTGACCTGGAAAGTCTGACTAGGACAGAGCCTATTTTCAGCTGAGGCCTGGGGAGAAACACTCCAGACACGTCTTTTGGAATGTGGGAGGAAACCCACACAAACACAGGGAGAACATGCAAACTCTACACAGAAGGCACCCAGCCAAGAATCAAACCAGCTGACTCCTTACTGTGAAGCAAAAAATGTTAACCACTGCATCAAAGGCTTAAGACCTTTGTAAGAATGGATGTAGATGAGTATTTTAAGTTTTGTAGAGTTCCCCCATACAACAATGCTTAATAGGCTTCTGTAACGATAGGATATCTGCTTGAATCAGGCAAAAAACATAGTTACATGACTGTATTAGAAAAATAAATAATATTCATAAATTAAAATATCAAAGGGACATGGAGAAATAATCATGGTATTTAAGTAAGTCAAAGGTTAATGACTTGCCAGAGTAATGCTGATAGTTTAGGCATTCGGTTTTAAGGTCATATAGAGGAGTGGGAAAGAAATAAGTACAACAATAACAGGCAAGGAATACATATATTTTAGGCAAGGCAATGTGGAAGGCAACAACTGTAATAAATGGTTATAAATAAGGAGGCAGGCTTGTGGGACTCCTGAAGGTCTAGTTCAGATTGTGCAGCCTCTGGGTAAGACTGGATGGAATTGCTGCAGTTGAAAGGACCAGCATTGATTGCTTGAGGGTCTTAATAATGTTTTCCTTGGTTTCTTAACTTTGAAGAACAAGTAAACATGTTCGTAGTTTCCATATTGATGCCAGTATGTAGCAAGATATTATTACATGACCACGGCACCCATGACCACTAGTAGCCTGGTGGTTATTAATCTTTAGCCACAGGGATGTCCTTGGGATGTGTATGGTCAGGTAATCAGGACCATGACATTACTAGTGTCAAAGAATATAGCAGTCATCTTTGTTAGTGCTAAGACATGTTTTAATGCAGTTTAGGCTGCATGGAGGCCTGTAGCAGAAAGCAATGCCTTAGCTGATTAATCACATAGATTTCGTAATAGATTAAGTGTTGGATTTAGTAGTGCTTGTTAATATGAAGAGCATGTTGCAGCCATTGCTTTAGATGATATGAATGTTGTAAATGTGATAAAAGCATAGGCATGTGGTAGATGAGGAATTAACCTGGATTAGCAATCATTTGTCACAACATTGTAGGGGCATGCAGGCATAAGAGAGCAATAAGCAGACCGTGATTATATCCTCACATTTTAAAGCTTGCCATAACAGTGATGGAAGTTTATTGCATGGCACTATTTTGGAAAAATTTAAATGTACGGAAAGTAATGAGAATGTATTAAAACAAAAGCTGATGTACAAAGAATGTATATACATTTTAAAATACAAAACATTAGTTCTTAAGGGCTTGAATAATGAGTTTAATTGGAGATACTTGCTTTAAATTTATTGCTTTAATTGATTATTTAATTGATTAATTGAATGTAGTTTAAAATTTGATATAAAAAGTGTGATTTTTGTAACTGTATTACTCCTTGAAGGTGGTTAGACTGAGGTGCTAGAATAAAGTGATTGTGTTTTACTATATAGTTTTTGAGTGTTATACAAAGAGTAGAACTGCAGTTACATTTGGATCGTGGTTGTGATATTTTGTGGAGAAAGAGAAGGAGTTTGGTAGTAGTGTTTAACATGTCTTCGGATCCAAATGTTGATGTTGCTCGCCCTTTTCGTGAGGATTCCATTCCTGCTTTGGGAGAACCGGAGGATTGGGGTCCCAGGTGGGATCTCTGAGAACTATGGAACATAATTTAAATGGTACACTACATGTTTCCAGCTTAATTCTAGAAAATCATCCAACTAGCCAATGTACTTGTCCTATTTTAGAGGCTCTTATTACTGAAACAACAAAACAAGTGACTGAGCCCTTTGTGGCTGTGGGCCAAACTCTGAGTACAATTTCTACAGAAAAGAGAGAAATCTGTGATGGATAATTTGAGAGACTGCTGGAGAAAGAGACAAGAACATATTTTAACATTTTGGGTCTACAAAGATATATAGGCCTTCAAATAACACCAAGGGGGCTGAGATTCATAAAAAATCCAAGTTTACCATTTGTACTAAGTTGCCCCATGGAAAAACAATTTAGAGAAAGGTGGGTGAATGCTTCACATAGATGTGTGACTGAATGGTTACACATTTTGTTGGAGAGGGACCAGGCAAAACATAAAAAGCTAAAACAAGAACTAACATTGTTATCTCACACTATAAATACGTCTCTGGGAAGCCAAAATGTTAATACTTTCTTGAAGGAAATCAATAAAAAGTAGTCCGCTTTGGAAACGGACTTAATTGAATATAAGAAAACCAAATTGACGAGAGGGATCAATGACTATGAAGGCGGCTGTGCTTTTTTGCCAACATCCAATTGGAAGATGAGAAACCAATGGCATCATCGCATAAGCTTTAAAAGAGCTTCTTCAACTTCCTTTGTGTCGTCGGAGGGGACCAGTTACTATGTGATGGACAAAAATGAAGATTTGAACTAACAAATGTAGACACTAAGCAAAATCCAAAAAATGTAGTTCAAATCAGCCACGGCAATCAAGATGTGAAAGTTCTGAACGTAAGTTTATTTAACAAACACAAATGTTTTTGATACTGTTATGAACAGTAATCTTCATCAGAGAAACCAAAAGAATAAAAAATCGCGCCAAATTTAAACAGTAGTTGGCGTAATCGCATTACCAGAACGCCTCATGAATATTAAGGCATTTAAAAAATGTAAGTACTATCAGTCAGAGATGCTGGGAACACTAAGACTGAAACTGATTAATTTTATAAGAATAAAATATCGCAGCAAGTATTCAGTGTGTAAAAGCAAGTAACATCACATCAGAACTAGCATACAAGTTATATTACAATATTCATTGAGCCCAACAACAATGAGGAAGGCCCTCCCCTAATATCAGGGGGAATTTGGTCGATGGCTTGAAAATGGAAACTATGACCTGGATTAGCATCTATGTGTTTCGCTAAAGCATTATCCTTCTTCTTTTGCCTTATAGCATAGATGTGTTCATATAGTCTCTCGCGTAGCTTCCGGTCAGTTTTGCCCACATAGAAAGAGCTTTAGCGAAACACATAGATGCTAATCTAGGTCATAGTTTCCATTTTCAAGCCATCGACCAAATTCCCCCTGATATTATGGGAGGGCCTTCCTCATTGTTGTTGGAGGTTCGGAAATTGGAGTGGCAACTTCTTTTAGATGCCTTTACTTTTCCTGGGCTCAATGAAAATTGGAATATAACTTGTCTCTTAAAACTAAAGAGTTTCTTGAGGTAATATATTTTAGAGTAGTGTAACAAGTTTTTGTTTTTGTCCATATTTAAACTTTTTGGATGCACAATGCAATGTCTTCTGATTGTTTGAATGTTTTTATAAGAATTTGGTATTTTTAGAATATGTATGCTAGTTCTGATATGATAAGTTACTTGCTTTTACACACTGAATACTTGCTGCGATATTTTATTCTTATAGTTGTTTTTACTGAAACTAGTATATATTTTTATACATCAACAATTAATTTTTGCTTTTAGATATAGTATCTGAATTAGTACTACTGGTACCATTTATATGGGTTAGAATTGTTTCTTTAGTAATATAATAAACAATTTATGTTTAGTACCATGCTGCTAACTTTTATAACTGCTAAAGGGTTTTAGTGTCATTAGATTTTTTGTAGTTATGTACATAGTAGGATAGTTTACTTGTACAAACTAGTATTAATAATGACCTGTTGTTTTTAATAATGTTAATCAGTTTCAGTCTTAGTGTTCCCAGCATCTCTCACTGATAGTACTTACATTTTTTAAATGCCTTAATATTCATGAGGAGTTCTGGTAATGCAATTACGCCATCTACTGTTTAAATTTGATGCAATTTTTTATTCTGTTGGTTTCTCTGATGAAGATTACTGTTCGTAACAGTATCGAAAACGTTTGTGTTTGTTAAATAAACACTTTCAGAACTTTCACATCTTGATTGCCGTGGCTGATTTGAACTACATTTTTTGGATTTTGAAAAATGAAGATTTCCCTGAATTGCCTCAGCCACAGTGACCAGAAGAGTACAGAAGGGAATTTCGGAGTGATGAGGAACAAAACCAGCACCAGCAGAGCCGTAAAAGGGTTAGAAACTATACATATAACTAAAACAACACAAATGAAGGCCAGAGAAGGGACTATAGATAGGGGCAGGGTAATGGACAACAATATAACAAAAAATTTAGACGATAGCACAGAAGAGGTATGTACTGAATTTAATCCTGTGCTTAATTTGAATAACTGTAATTTAACAGAAGAACAAGTTACAGTTTTAAATTATGGACTTAAATTTATGCCCATGGTTATATCGAGGGCTCATATAGTGAAGCAGGAAATGTTCAAATTCATTTGTAAATTGCATTTAAGATTTTATTTTGCCATGCAAATGAATGATGTTAATGAGGAAGTTAATGATGTATTTCAAACATCTAGTGAATCAGAGGATAGTTTTATTCATGTTAGGAGGAAATGGAAGGAATGAATGTTACTATGGGGGAGACTAATTTAAATGCATATTGTAATGTGGATGTATCTAATATTCCTGTGTTAAGTTTATTCCCCCTTTTGATAATGTACATATAAGACAGTTTGGTACTATGATAGGTTTTAGGGGTGAAAATATTTGCAAGGAAGTTTTTAAAAATAAAATAAATATAAATACAATTTAACTTTTAAGGAGTGGCAAGCACTAAAGGAACTACAGAACAGGAAGGATTTAATAACAAAAACAGCCGATAAAGGCAACAAGATAGTGGTCATGAATGTAGTGCAATATTATAAAATGTGCATGGAACATTTGGAAAATAAGAAGGTTTATGAAAAATGTGGAAAAGAAGTATATGAGCAAGCTTTAATTAAATATGAGATGTTGTTGGATAAAAATGTGAGGTTAGGATATTTTTCTGCAAAGGATGTGAAAGACAAATTGTTTAACAGGAATAGTGAAAAAGCTATATTCTTTTGTCTACCAAAGGTACATAAAAGTCTTGAGGACCCTCCTGGTAGACCAATAATTTCGGCTTGCAAATATTTTCTCCATAATATAGGTATAGTACTACACAAAATATTACTACTGTATATGTATAAGATAGTTTCAATTTCCTTAGAAAAATTTCCCCACTTGTATGGAATAAGCACAAGTACTGGTTAGTACTTGATGTAAAAAGTTTATATACTTCAATTAGGCATGAGGATGGGTTGAAGGCTATCAAATATTTTTTTGGGTGACACTCCCTTTTCGAATTTTGTTGTGGAGATGGTTGATTTTTGTTTGAAGAATAATTATTTTGATTTTGACAACCAGATGTATCGACAAAGGCAAGCAACCCACGGCAATGGGGGTGGCCTTTGCCCCTATGTATGCCAACCTATTTATGACATTTTTTTAAGTTACTTTTTTTATGGTAGTTAAATTTTATGGAAACATGTTGATTTTTATTTTCGTTACATTGATGATTTCATTTTTGTTTGTGAAGGTGGATGGAGTGAGGTAGAGAGTTTTATAACTGATTTACACCAAAATCCATTTACCCTATCTTTTGATGGTTTACAAAAATGATTGAAAGTGGTCTATTTGGATTTAATTTTAGAAGGTAAAGAGAATAGAAGTGTCACAACAAACATGCATAGGAAGTTTGAAGATGGTAGCCAATACCTTCATGCTACCAGTTGTCATCCCCCCATGTAATGGATGCCCTACCTTATGAAGAATTATTGAGGTTTTCTAAGTTATGTAATGACAAGAATAACCTGTCAAGAAAAGTGGGGCAAACAATAAAAATGTTTATGGGAGGGGGTATAACTTGAATTCCATACAAGAAGTTCAGAAAAAGGTATATGAAGGAAGGGGTAATGAGAAAGGAAAAAGTAAGAAATGGAAATTATCAGACAGGTGAGTTAAGTAGTCAAGATATGAAGGACCCAATATATTATGTTTGAGTTTATAATAGTAAGAGTGGGGTAATGCTTGACATGATTAAGTATTAGTGGGAATATCTAATACAAGACAAATTTCTGTCAATTATTTTATGTAGGAAACTATTTTTTTTTATATAACAGAGGTAAAATATAAAAGATATGGTAGTTCATGGTACATTTATTATGCTAAAAATGAACATTGGGAGACCTTTATTACAACAGGGAACTTTTAGATGCAATAAATGTAGTATATGTACACATATTATTAATACATTTGTCAGTATAAATGATGTTAAATTTGTACCTAAAGGAATGTTTATATGTGAAAGTAAAGGAGCAATACATGCATTAAGATGTCCCTGACAGTTATATTATATAGGAGAGACTAAAAGAAAGTTCCGTATTAGATTCATGGAACATTTAAGAGATGTAAGAAATCAAAAGGAAGATAAAATAATCCCCTCACAATTTAAAGCTTGCCATAACAGTGTTGGAAGCTTATTGCATGGCACTATTTTGGAAACAAATTGAATATATGAAGAGTAATGAGAACGTATTAAAACAAAAGTTGATGTACAAAGAAAGTATATACATTTTAAAATACAAAACATTAGTTCTTAAGGGCTTGAATAATGAGTTAAATTTGAGATGTTTGCTTTAAATGTATTGTTTTAATTGATTATTTAATTGATTAACTGAATGTAATTTAAAATTTGATATAAAAAGTGTGATTTTTGTAACTGTATTATTCCTTGAAGATAGTTACACTGAGGCATTAGTATAAAGTGATTGTGTTTTACTACATGGTTTTTGAGTGTTATGCAAAGAGCAGAACTGCAGTTACATTTGGATTGTGGTTGTCGTATTTTGTGGAGAAAGAGAAGGAGTTTGGTTGTGGTGTATAAGAGAGCAATAAGCAGACCGTGATTTATATATATAGATAGGTAGATAGACAGATGAGCAATCTGAAAGAATAACACAAATCCAAAATAATGCTGGCACTGCACATGCCTGGGGAAGACAGCAAGGGATCCAACCTGGGGATCATATAACCTGATAGGAGACACTCGGGCAAAATAAGTCACTTTTTCTAAATAATTGGTTGTGTCAATGTCATTAGTCCATAGATATAATAGTCGTTGCAACCTCACTCCTCTTTTTGTCTGTCTTGGATTTGTTGCTCTATGTTTAGTCTAATTTCAGATGCAGTGGTGGCACCAATTACTTCAAGCAGCAGTAAGAAATGTTAGTTTCAGGAATTGGCATAGCTTTTTGAAGAAATGGACAAAGCTACCTCCACAACCAAGACAAGCGAGGTGGATACATGTAAATAGCAGCCTACATAGAAAATGAGGATCAGTGGTAGATGCCAAGCAATGAGCAGAAGAGCAGACAGGCACATTAAGAAGCAGGTAGACAGGTATCATTGAAATTAGGCAACCAAAAGGTGGTTATGCTGGTTGAACATCAGTAGATCCCAGTTGGACCCTTACCCATGAAGTTCTAGTATATCAGCCTCTCTCACATTTTGAACAGCTTCCAAGACAGTCTTGGAAGCTGTTCAAAATGTGAGAGAGGCTGATATACTAGAACATAGCAAGTAGGTGCACAGTCTTTGCAGCTGTCTTTATCTCCTAGGCAGCAAACAAAAAAAAATTCTGGTGAGGTGAGTATATGGATCTGTTTACCTCCTTGACCTAGAACTTCCAGGTGGAAGACTTTAATCCAGACTTTTCACTGCATGCACTTTCTCTTGTTGAAAAGGAAATAGCAAGGAACCATCTGTCAGTTAGGGGAAATTGAAGACATGACATTGAGTCCCCAGAATAAAGAACTGAAAGTAGATGGAATGAGAGGCCCAGTTGACACCACCATTCAATAATGTTAAGTTATCACTACTGGTTCTAGGTACATAAAATAGAGCGGGGAATTTTATCTTATTCCTCATGTTATCATTCCCAAAAGGTAACTCACTGAAGGACAGCAGTAATAAAAAAGAAGCCAGAGTGAGCGTGCATCATTAGATGAGGTAGGCAGTATTATTCACATAAGTGCAGCTAGTGCAAATGATTGTTAAAGCCCTGCTTCCTGTATTGCAGCGTTTAATTCCTTCCAGCAATTTTTGCCTACTGTATGACTCTGATCAAATCACGTAACCAGACAGAGCTCAAGAGAAATAAAGAAACTGAATTTTGTGGGTACATTTAAGCCAATATAACCAAATTCCACTACTTATAGACATGTATGGTTCTGCCTTTTTGGTAACCTCATCAGGATAGCACAAGTGAATTGTGCGGCTCTAGTTTAGAAGTGCAGAGCTTAAAATTAAGCCTGATGTCCATAAAAAATAAGTTGCCTGCAAAATAACCTAACATACAAACAAAAAGATAAAATGTTCATACAGACAAACCATTCATTAAAAACTACTATAAGAAAAACCAAGATACAGCCTTCATTGTATAATACCTTAAACCTCCCATAGTGGAGACCCATGGGATATATGCAAATGATTGCTTAAGGACATACAGAGTTTTAGCTATATTTACTGATGGATTAAGGTTACTGCCACTTGCTGACATTCTTTTTTCCTTTTTTAGATGCTGAAGCAACCTGGCTAGTTGTTGATTTGTTTTCTTATCTTGGGGAGAAATGAAGGCTAAGTTGTGTTCAAGCGGGAAGCATGTGTACATGGTGTTGAATAACTGGCGCATTTATTTCAAGATATAGGAGAAATGTGTTGGCAACACCTGAGACCCATATTGGACCAGATCATGAAAGAACTAGTGGAATCTAAGATGTTTTTGTTGTTACATGTATGAGGATGGAATGATGCTTGTTCATTTATTAAGCAGCAATAGTTTCAGTCCATGAGTAAAGACATTGCAGTCTTCCAAGATCAGTTTCAAAGAGCAACCGTGATTTGGTCTGTAATTCTGTCCAGGTTGACATAGAGACTTGAGTTAATGTATAGGGTCATGGATAGGCAGAGATATGTAAATGTTGGGATGAGGAAACAGGATCCACTGGTTGTTTTCATGGTACCACACAATCTTAGGAGATAAAGATACAATATAGTTCCACCTGGATGGAGTGCATGTTTTTGATGTTTTAACTTGCAATGTACCATTGTTATACATGAGTTAGAGGGCATAAGAGGAAGGAAACCTAGCTGGTAAGTAATGTTAATGAGGCTTTCGAGAGGTAATCAAAAGGATAAAAAATGTCCTGGGTAGGGAAACAGGACATAATTCATTTGAAGATCAAACTATGAGCTGATGGGCTTAGGTGTATTGGATCCTTCAATGCAGCACTCTTGGAACTTTCAACAGGAAGAATATTTATGGGGTGCATGTTAACCTTATCAGTGAGACAGCACAGGATCAAGGTTCTGGACTGGATGCTGCCAGAATTGATAATTAAGGTAATAATTTCAAGGTACTATGGATGTTTTGATTTGCTGGTGCACCAAGGGGGGATACCACTCCATAACAGAGAGTTAGCAAGTTGAGACCTCCCACTGGGAAACCTGGCAAGATCAAGGAGCCCTATTTTCCAAGGGTTTCAGCAGTGATGAGGTCTTATACTGGCAGACTTTAGCTTAGTTGCTGGATCATCAAATTGCTAAGCTAACAAAAACTATTGGGATACCAAAGCAAAAACTGCAGTATAATAACTGGCCTTTGTTGCCAGGGCTATGCTGAACAAACATAAAGGATGAGTAAATAACATCATGGAGAGGGTAAGTAAAGGTGATGTGGTGTGAAAAAAAAAAAAAAGTGAAGTATCAGTGTGATTGAATTAATTAAGAAGTGAAATTTGTTGATGTATTTTGAATAGAAAATCTAGATATGAAATATTCAGATGCATGATATGGATTAATGTGCAAAGAGTGTCCTGCTCACTGAACAGTGGTCAAACCCAAAATGGTTTGATTAATTCAAAGGAAGGATGAATGCAGGGACAAAAATAAAATGTATTTCACTGATAACAATGAAAATATTTTCAGCAACAGATTTGTTCTCAGGAGCTATCAGTGATCAAACCTTCTCTGGAATTCAGAAACACTGCAGCCACAGTGGTTGCTTACCCTCCTCTGTTTAATGTGCAGGCTGAACAACACCCAGTGTTCATTAACAATGAACGTAGTCAAGCAAATGTACATGATGAGCAACTCATTAAATATCTTGGATAGCAGCAGCAGGGACATGATGAAAGAGTGTATAGGAATATGACATGGCCACAGGAAAGTACAAAAAGCAGTAATGCTCATCAATCGAGCTCAAGGCCCAAGGGGACTTGAAGCCACAAGTCTCATTACTTGCAGTGTGCAAAGCACTTCATTTATAGGTTGAGCAACAATGGTAATAGGAAAAGAGGCTTCAGAGAAACACGCAGAAGTTGAGTGTGACACATATGCAGAATGAAAGAATAAGAGATTTAACAATCATTCCTCAGGACACCACCTTTGGGGTATAATCCTTTATCCACAGGCATAGTTGTCAGTGTAATACTTTGTGAAAGGAAGTACTCAAATCTTGACAGCTGTCCTCTATGTTGTATGTGCAAACTGCCATGTAATGATACTCGGTTCATGAGTCATGTGTGTGACTGATGTCAGCCAAGGGCCAAGATAAGTAGGGCCAATGCCTGATATTTGTACAAAGATTTTGACATTGCTCTTTGTAAAAGCACTGCATACAATACAAACACAAAAGATAACTGATTTAAAAGCCCTGCATGGGCATGTGTGAGGTGTGTTTATCTAATTTATGCAGATTAAAGGGTGGAAATGGGACAATAGAAAGAGATGAAAAGGAGGTGGATGCAGATCCTTGTGTACATGTAATTACTAAAATAAATGGAGATAAATAAATAATAAACATAATAAATGCATGTAATAACCACAAAGAGGGTGGGAAGAGAAATACAAATACAGAGAAAAAAATGCAGCTGATATGTACTTGTCATATGATTATGTTCTGCTTAATATATGTGAATGAACAACAAACACACATCCCAAGTTAGCAACACAGATATCACAGAGAGGTGAGGGGGGACTAAACCCACAGGGAGAAACACCTGCATTCTAAAAGGCAAAGGACTAACATGATGAGATACCTGGAGAAATTAGCAGGATCAGCAGTCCAAGACTCAGCAGAAAAATGTCTGAGACAAATGCACAAATACAAAATAAAAACACTGCTCAGACATACCCTTCACTCACAGGTTATAAGCAAAGCAAACAAGCATATTGACAAAGATTGTCCATGGCACATATGTTCACTTAGCCCAAAACTGTTGCGCTTACATATTTCCCACACCTAATGTTGTAGTTAGTATCATGAGACAAAAAGTTAAACTGAAACATAATAACACAAATGGGGGTATTGAACCCACAGGCATTGTCATAATGTGGGAGCACAGCCTTAGCATTTAGACCCACTTGTCCAAGTACGTGTCAGGATGCATGCACAAACACAGTAATAGCATTCAGTAGTCATACTGCTACCTTTCACCTATGGCAGTTATCACAGGACTGGCAGTGACATATAAAAAGTATGCTGTTTGGGAACGACTCTCTACTGGCTCCCTATCAAAATGTTGGCACATGAAATACCAAGTGCCTATAAGCCAAAAAAAAGATGGAAAACACAGGAAAAGAGAGAATCTTAAAAATTGCTCTTCTCCTTAAAACTTCTTTTTGTGAGAGGGCAAGATCCCCCTGCAACAAAACTGTGCTGCAAAAAAAAAAAAAAAAGTTCTAAGCTTGTTTCCCCCTATTCCTGTTACTAGAGTAGTCCAGATACAGATTTTTTTGTAAGTTTCTGAGTTCCCCAGACCTTTCTGTGTTAGAAGGAAACCTTCCAGCTTATCAGCTGGAGTGGTAAGCACTAGGTAGCCTATCTACCGCAAGAGCAGTGGTTTCTGGCTCTGAAATTGTAGTTTATTGGCCATTTGGGCAGTTCTTCTATCCTTTTCAACTTTTTGGTTTAAAAGCCCCTGTTTGCATGGGTTTGGGCTTGTTTAGGCTCCATGGATCCAGATTTGGCATCCTGCAGGCTACAAGAGCAACAGAAAGCAGAAAGAGAGACTTTAAGTGCCTCCATTTTGATTTTTTTCTGATTATATTGCTTTCTGCACTTGATCTAAGTTGTTTTCTCATTTAACTGCATTTATTTTAGCTGTATTTGCTTTAATTTTGCCACACACTCAAGTGTGCTTGCTTACACTGTATTTAAAGTGTTTTTATTACTGTTTTAGCTGTTTTTTTCTGCAAAAAACAAACAAAAAAAATGTAAGCTTGTTTCCCGCCTTTCCTGATACTGGAGTAGTCCAGATACATATTTGCTGTATCCAGAACTGTTTTGTAAGTTTCTGAGTTTCCCAAAACATTCTGTGTTAGACGGAAGCCTTCCAGCTTATCAGTGGGAATGGTAAGCACTAGGTAGCCTATCTTCCACAAGAGGAGTAGTTTCTGGCTCTGAATTTGTAGTTTATTGGCTGTTTGGGCAGTTTTTCTATCTCTTTCAACTTTCTGGTTTAAAAACCCATGTTTGCATGGGTTTGCACGGTTTGTGCATCACACAGAGCCACTACGCTAGAGTAAACTATTACTGGTGCCAAAAAGTCTGCTCTTCAATTTTTCCCTTAGATCTTGTAAGTTCTCTTCTCTCTTACACTTTAATTAACTTATTTGCCTAGCACTTCATCAGGCTTTTTGTAGCATTTATTGTATCCCACATAAGTGCTATAAGCACTAGACATCCTATAAGGAAACAGCTCCAGTACTTAGTAATGATGACCATCCCTCCTAAAATGTCTAAAGGTCAGCTCCCTGTGCTTTGTCCTATTAACCTGGTGAACATGGGCATTCTGAGCCAATGTAGCAACTGCCTCATGTACACAGACAATCCTCTCCTCTTACCTCCCAACACTCAAACTTCTGAGAGATGTACTCATATCTCCAAATTGGAAGCCATGCACTCTCCAGCCAAGACCAGAATAGCTGGTCAAGAGGAGAAGGTCAACACCTGCACCACACCACATGGAACACATAGCACTCCAGAAAACCAACCACCACAGCTTTCACATAAAAACACAAACCACATACCCACCTTCACCAGGGTTCTCAACAGAAATCTACCCAAACAGCAGAGACCTCCAAGGCAGAAATGCAGTCAACCACCATAACACAGCACAAACCACAAGACACATAGCTCACCTACACAGTATGCCCCTCAACCTAAGCCCCTAAGGCAAAACAGCTTGCCCAATACACTAATCATAGATGGCTTAATAGTGAGGGACACTGATGTCTCACTCACTAGGTTGAATAAGGAGAAGGTAACAGTCAGCTGTCTATCAGGTGCCAGGATCCAACATATAACACACTCACTCAGATCGCTTCACAAGTACAAGTATGACTCTGTCATTGTGCATATGGGTGTGAATGACCTGAGATCCACCTCCTTGGACTACATGAAAAGAGACATGGTGGAGCTCTCGGATTATGTGGCCTAAGAAGGTATGTCCCTAGCCTTGAGCAGCATCCTACCATTGCCCAGAATGATACCGCAGTACAAGCAGAAAATGATTGACTTCAACAATTGGCTACATTTCTGGTGTCATTCTAAGGGGATCCAGCATCTGTCTGCTTGGGATGACATGAATGGTAGACCTCAATGCTTTGCCAGAGATGGCCTGCATCTGTCACTCCTGAGTTTCCGGATACTGGCTAAGGTTCTTACAATACCTAAAGTGCCTTTTTTAGGCGGTGTTCCAAAGACCAAATTACCACTGTAACAGCTATAAATAAATGCAGTCTGAGGGTCATGCTGTTCAACACTAGAAGTCTAAATCTCAAGATGCACTTGCTCGAAACACTCCTCAAAATGGAGAACATCGACATTTGTGCTGTAATGGAGACCTGGTTTAATGCAGCAGAAAGCACCCCTGCAGCAAGCCGAAACTCATTCCACACCTTTTGGCCGCAGAACATGGACTAAAGCTCCAAAGGTGGTGATGTTTCCATATTCATAAGGGATATGCACACCTCCAAACTAGGAGCACAGCATAATGCATCTGAGATACTTCAGGTACAACTAACATTGGCTAAGACAGTGATTCAGGTTGTGGCCTGCTATAAGTCCCCAACCATGTCCCAAGACTCTCACTCCACATTCCTAAGCACCCTGGAAACTATTAGTGTCCAACCCAACACTCTCATACTAGGTAACTTCAACTACCCCTCCATCAACTTGGAAAACTACGCATGCACCAATACACTGGCCCAACACTTCCTGGAGTTCAATTCCAATGCACTGGACCAGCTCATTCTTACCCCCACTAGAGGAAACAACATCCTTGGCCTGGATATTACTTACATGGGCAACCATTGCTCTACACCAATAGTCAATTTCTCCCTGGTTAGATCCGACCACAACCTCGTACCTGCCAACCGTCCTGAATTACATGTTTTTTACTGAGTTTCAGGGTTCAGATCATGGCATGCCATAATTCTCTAGTGGCACCCCTTAATTTCTGAATTTCCCAGTACTGTATTTTAAAATTTGTACTTCACAGATTTTTGAGCCGACGTCATCACATGTGCAATGACATCAGCTCCATCGGCCTGTCGGAATTGAGCTCAGCTCAACGTGCATGCATTTCCAGCCTGGAATGGAGCTGCCATTTTCAGCTTTGGATGGAGGAGGATCTATGTTGTAGCATTTTGTACTGAGGCTATGCAGGAGAGCTGCTGTTTAGAAATGTGCACTGATGATATGTGATATGCGCAGTAATGGAGCTGATGCAGGTAACAAGAGTCTAAAATCCCTACCCACCACCCTTTGTGAAAAGTCTCCAGATTTATACCTCTTATTTCTGTTCTGCTCCTCATAAAATCTGTGGTTTTCTGGATTTAGTAGCTAGTCAGTAAAGGATTGAATTCACTAAATAATGACAGGCATTTACATTTTAGACTTCATATTATTCAGAAAATAAATGGTAACACAAAACATTTTATTCTAGCAATTTTCTAAGTTTATAAGATCAGTATTTTTAATCTGTCCTTATTTCTGGGGCTGTATTCCCCCATTATTGGCTTTATCCATGTTGTTTGTGCTAAGAGGTTGAGAGCTATGGTGAGAAGTGAGAACTGAATTCACTGAATGATAGCCATTTACGTTGAGGAAACTGCTGATTTGGCATAGTGGTATGTTGCTCTGACTGTAGTGTATAAGATTCTGGGTTCAAGACTTGGTAGTGAAATGATGGTGGTAGCACAACATTTTATTCTAGCAACTTTCCAATATTATACAAGCAATGTTTAAAATGTGTCCCTGGTTTTGGCCTTTTACAGATTCTTGTGCTGCAAAGTTGAGAGGTACAGTTGAGCAGCAAGTGGATTTTACAAGGAGCCGAGAGCTTCAGGGGAAGAGAAGTTTAGTGTTACTTATACTGAATTGGCTTGCATTGTTAATAGCATAACAGGTTAAATACTTGCTTTTGATGCAGAAGGCTATGGTGCTACTCCCACAGTATGTAGATGCATTGCTGATACTGTACTTTTTTCTTACACTTTTAAAGGGTGTGGGTGTAACAAGTCAAGGGTGTAGCTACAAATACAACAGAAGTGAGAAAATGTCATGCACAAGGGCATTTGTGCCTCAGTGGAAAGAACACAAAATATCATTAACCCAAATTCAGGAACAGAAAATCATAATTATGTTCCATGCTACATTATAAGAAAAATATTTTTGAACAAGTGCAGTACATTTTCCAGCATTCAACATAAAATACATTTTTCTACTGCAGACAGTGGAGAAACAAGAGTGGCCAGTTTACATAACAGCACCTGAATTACAATGTTTATTTTGTTGTGCATTTACAGCTATTGAGTTGGTCTGATAACACAAATCAGAGTAGCTGAAGCAAAAAAATGAAACTGAAAATAAGTTTGAGAAGCTGTGCAAGATGCCCATAGCTTACACTACTGTCATACTATATATATATATATATATATATATATATATATATATATATATATATATATATATATATATATATATATATATATATATATATATATATATATATATATATATAGCAGACTTTTATGATTGAAATGTTCTGAAATGGGCAGTTTTGTCATTAGTGGTTCTTGCATTTTATTTCATTGCCTAAATGGAAAAATGTTCAAACAATAAATTTAAAATGTGCTCTAAGTCTAACAAGTGTGCTGTATTATACAAGAAATATAATTTAATAAAGTCAGGAAGGTGTATCAAAGAACACATGTATATTTCTTGTTTTGTGTGCAAGGGCCCTACGATTTGAAAACTGCTCAAATGTAATCTTTATCCACCACTGGCCAGATGCATTTCTTTTGGCTGTGGTGTGGGTTTCAATGATGTTTCAATTAATGTGACTTTCAAGGGCAGATAAGTTCTAATGCTAAGTCTGTTTTCATTGTGAGACAGTATTGCTTTGTTTAGCAGATGTCTATTAGTGTTTGTGCATTGTGCTATAAAATGTAAAAATAAAATCCAAATAATCATTGTAGACGTAAAGCAGTATGTACACATTAGTGTTTATGGTAAATGGGGCGAAATAGTCAGGTAATGGAACATTGGAATGGCTGCAGGGTGACTCTGGTGCCATATTTTGATTGTCTGTTCTTCAATTTGCATTTGAAAGCTGGTATCCCACAATTCTATTTGAGTGGGTGAGGGTTACATAATTATATATGCAAATGTTATGTTAATCAGCATACAGATTTGTACCTATTTTTCATGGGCCTTGTCCAGATTTTTGATGTTTCCAGGTTGAGAGGTATGCACAAACTAATCACCATGGATATCCACATCTTGCCCATACCCCCTGCAAAGGTAACCACCATGAAAAACTTCTCCAAAGCTGACTTTGGGCTCCTAAAAACAGAGGTGGCTAACTTCATGGCACCCATGCCAGTGGAAAATAGATGCATGACTGCTGAATCATACACCAATGCAGTGTACAAACACTTATATAAATGCATGGAACTAGCCATACCCAACAGAACCAAGATGCTCTCCTCCAAAAAAAAAGAAGCCAATCTGGTGGTCCCCTGCCATTAATAAACTGTACAACAGAAGGAAGAAACTGTTGCAGAAAAAGGTGAACTCCCAAGAGTGGAAAAACTCCCTTATTAGACTCAACAAATAGTTGTGATCCCTCATCAAAAACTCTAAAGCCAGCTATGAAGGCAGAATTGTGGCAGACACTAAAAACAACCACAAAGTCTTCTATAGTGATATCAAGAATCCCCATGGCAATACCTAGATTTGTTCTAAGTTACTGCACAATGGTACATCCTATACTGAGCCAACTGATATTGCCAACATACTGGCTGATAGATTCAGTGCCAATTTTACCCCTCGCTCCCCCCCAAAGGACCAATCACAATACCGGAAAAATGCCAGGCACCCAGCATTACTGCAGTGCAGGTTAAAGCTTCATTGTCCAAGTCTAAGAATACAGCTTCCATGGGCCCCATCAATATCTCTGGCTGTGGTCTACATGAACTACAAAGTGAACTGGCAATACATTTGTGAGCCACGTTCATTCACAGCCTCACCTCAGGCTTTGCCCCTACCGAATGGCACACTGCTACAATTATCCCTCTCCATAAAGGGAGAGCGACTACAGACCCTGGGAATTATCACCTCATTAGCCTGATGAGTCTTATATAAAAAACACAAATCCAAACTGGCAAAACCGAAACAAGAAAAGAAAACAAGCAGGCAATGGAATATCCAACTTCAGCTTCTTCAGACAAATAAAAAATATTCACTTCCCAGTTTAAAAACCTAACACAAACCTGCTGAGTCAATGGGCTGGGCCAGCCCAAGTACATGATGTCATGCAACATTAAACATTTAAAGCAACATTGACTAAATTAAACCATGTTGCCCAAATTATAGTCTTAAGCATCTAAAAAAGGTTAATAAAAAGGTTAATAAAAAACTGGGAAGGAGGTTTGTGTTAGGTTTTTAAACTGGGAAGTAAATGGTTTTTACTTGTCTGAAGAAGCTGAAGTATTTTGTTCAGTGAAAGTACTTATGTACAATAAACAGTTGATGAGTCTTATATGTAAGGCTATGGAGTGAATCATCATGGACCTAATTAACTAGGATATAGGGAATCTCCAAACTCTAGATCCCATGCAATTTGGTTTTGTGAAAGGTAGATCATGCCTGCTCAACCTGATTGACTTCTTTGAGTCCATCACCAGAGCTGTGGATGAGGGTAAGGCAACTGATACAGCCTACCTCGATCTGGCCAAGGCCTTTGATACCATCCTGCATTCAGAAAATATTGATAAACTCACCGAACTAGGCATCAACCCCAGTATCATTAGGTGGGTTGCAAATTGGCTCACAGATAGAACCCACACCATGAAAGTAGCAGACTCCAAGACAGACTGCGGACCAGTCATGAGTGGAGTCCTACAGGGATCGGTCCTGGGTCTTCTCCTGTTTGGTATCTACTTCTCAGAAGTCCAGGCCAACAAGGAGGGACTCTGGAAGACCAAGTTCACAGACGACTGTAAGCTGGGAGCCATTACTAACTCCCCAAGTGATGCAGTCATCCTACAGAAAGGCCTCACTGAGACCAATGACTTGTGTCAAAACCAAGTCTACTTTATTTATGCGAAAGCATAAAACCATGAATACATATGGATCGAACCATATGCATCGAAAGTCCAAGCTGTCAAACACTGTAAACGGAAATCTTTGTATGTGGAGATTTCCATTTACTTCAATGTAGTGCAGTCTCGTAGTTGGTATATTTAAGTAGTGGGGGGTGTGGGGGGTGCATGGGGGCTTTCAAATTGAGCAACTCAGAAACAGTAATGAGTTTTGCCCTAACTAGTGTAATCACATACCCTGTCAGGTGAATCAGCATAATATAAGTGTAATGGCAAGAAAAGATCCTTATTGCGTTATGGAAAAAACTGGCAAGCAGCCAAGTTTGGAAACTACAATACCTGAGGTACAGACAAATCAGTCAAGCAAACATGAACATCTGCTTGTACAAGGTAAGTGCCACATTTTAAAAGTCCATCTATTCAAATACTGTCTTTTCAAATACTGCTGCTTTTTACTATTATTGAACCTGTTGACATAGTAAGAAATAGGTTTGTTAGTAGTTCAAAGGTACTGGGAAGGTTTATTGAAAATGAAATTGCAAGATAAAGCACTTATTGGGCTGAAAGTTTGCTAAGCAGAATGGAAGATACACTAATAAACACATACTCAGAGCACACTTCAACACATTTCTTACTAGGCAGCTGATACCACTTTCAGTAAATGAATTTGATTATGGTTTACATTACACATATGGAAATGGAAAAACTATTTTAACCTTGAGAAAACCAGTAATGTCACCTTGGTCAGTTGTAATAATGTGGGTATTGTTTTCAGGACACAAGTGTCTGACATTAATTAGTGCTGCTACAGATATATAACTGTCAGCAACACAACCAACGTGGTATTTGACCGAGTTGGGGGGGGGGGGGTGATGGTGTATGGATTTTGCAGTGGCATGCAAGACTAAGGCTGGTGATTCCACTGTTTTCCATACCTACAGAGCAAAGCTTAAAAGACAGAGAAAGCATAATCACACTATAAACTTTGGGACTTTTGTCGAGAAATCTATCTCTAAACCATAAGATCTCAAATGTAAAATATAAGCTGCTAGTCCAGGCTCTCCATCTCTATGGATGATGGCTCTTTGGCTTGCATGCAGATGACCAGACCTACCAGAAACATGCCTGGGAAGATGTAATTTCAGACATCGGTATGGTTGGTGCTACACTTGCAATTGGCATGCCACATGGCCATTGTAATATCACACATATTGCCCAAAAAAGTGCTCAACTGTCAGCACAGCAAGGTAGGTCAGTGGGTAAGGGGTTGTTTTGTGTATCCCTTCTCAATGAGATGGAGGAGTTCCTGGACTTCATTAGAGGCAGCAGCACCCTATAGAGTCCCACAGCGTGGTGCTGGATGTTTAGGCAGAGTTGGACTGGACACAGTGACAAGTGACTGGTGATGCCTTATGTATATAGACCCGTGTAACAGTACCTATAATTGCTCTGCACACCTTAGTCACCACCCAAATTATTAAAGCTGTCTGATTTATGGTATATAGGTACATCAAGTGTTCACTTTCCACAACCATTTGCACAAGATATGCAATTAAATTATTTAGTATTATTATGTTAATATTTGTAAAACTCAGCTGCATTATTTTTCTGCTGGTTCTCAGTTATACTTACACGGGATATTGTGCTTTGGTGTATTCACAGGTAATTTTTTTCCAGAAAAAGCACTGCGGAATTGCCCTATTTGATGTAGGAGGATGTACAGCCTCTGATAATGGTGACAGTGATGATCTGGCATAGTCAAGGAGTACAGAATATCTTTTGGACTGACGGAACGTAACTGCTGCATCCTCAATACTAACTATGGACACAACCTCTGTGCCTGTGGATTCACTGGCTGTCCACAACTTACATGAAGACACATTAATAGGAACACTATTAATCAAGGAAGTGTGTTGACCCCTAGTAGACAGATGTTCAGAATCCCCCTAGTACCTATGGGCAGAAGCTCACACAGGGGGTTGATTATGGTGCTCCCTGGGGACATAGTTCTTACATTCCCCAGGGTGGGTGTGGCAGTGGCTGCAATACATGAAGGCACAGGCTAGCACCACAACAGATAAGGGATTAGAAAGGCTGAGGCAGGTGTGCATGATGGACTACGGGACTGCATGTCCGGAATATGTGATTCCACAGATAGACTCAGTTGCACACTGGAATCTGCAATGTCCTTTCAGGCTCACTTGCCAGGGATGAGGGGCCATCCAAAAATCCAGTTGACTGCTACACCCACAGATGGTAGCCACCATGGCCATGGAAAAACTCTCATTCCTATAGTGCTGTTGAGGTGTCTCCACCTAGGAGAGGATGTTCCCATGGATATGTCAGCCTGGCAGCCACTACAGTGGTGTATGTCATAGCAGATGTGTCTCAATGTCACACAGCAAGCCAGCAACTAGCTATGGTCATAGTCCATTCATCACAATTCCTGGTAGGCCAGCTCTCCTTGGAGGGGACATGCATGGAATGCTGAAATCTATGTCATGCATGCCCTGGACTTGTGGAGACCATCAAGCCATAGTGGTGCATCTACTTTGAGGTTGTATCCCAGCAGACTCAGTCATGCTACCACAGCCCTCAGTATATCACACACTTTCATTGATACTGGCACTTCTCAAAGGGTTTTTCAATTAAAGCCCCCCAACACTAATAAAACACACAGCAGCACAGTTTACTTTCATAACCATTAGCACTCACACACTTCTTTATGAAAGATATACAATCCTGTGCTTCCTTCCCCACCTGTATAAATGATAATGGTGCCTTGCTCTTTGAACATTTTTACTTGGATTTCCTAAGTCTGTACAGCATGACCAGCCAATCCATGGGTAAGCACAGCTTGCTGTTGTTTTCATGTGCACTGTTTTTACTGTAATGTACTGATTTACTCTTGACTACTATGTTCTGAAGCTATGTCCAAGTCACTGCCTATCTGCTAGCGTCACAGCATACCACACCCACCTCTATCTGGCATGATCATCCTCTGTTTGTAACTCCTCCACTGACTCCTTTTCTGACTTGGCCTCCACTGACTGGTGTGCTGAAGTCTGCTGCCCTTCAAGTTGCCACCCTTGTGTAACTACTGATTAGTATGATATCATCTAGCACTGCACATACTGACACTGTTTTCACCCTTGTCACATGGTCATATTGAATGAACCCAGACATGAATGTGTGCCATATATGGGACTCATGATAACTGCCTAGTTGGCCTGCAAACATATTGTAGATGATCAGATTACTTAGCAGTTGACAGAGTGACACCCTTTGTAGTTCATAAACCTCCTTCCCAGTTCACCAGGTGGGACCTTTATCTCAGATCTCAGTATGGGTACAACGTTTGACCCTCAGGAAAACAGGTTACTTCATAAACTTCCCACATGATGTTGGCCCTCTCCTGCGGGGTATGTGGGAACCACACATACTCCTGTGGGGAATGTGGGAGCCACACATACTCTCCCACATCCTGAAGCATGGTATCAAGAAATTGATAGATTATCCTTGAGGCAGATGCCTCAGATACCCCACTGTGTCCTCATTAGGTTGATGAATGGTCCTTGTAGCTTATATATGTAAAGCCATATACACCTTACTATCCACTGGGATAAGTACTGCACAAATCCCATAGGCTGCAGATGAGGCCCACACATGTCCACAGTTTGTTGGATGATGCTTCTATCAACATAGTACAGGTCTACAAAGTCAGTGTCATTGTACCTATGAAATGTTAAGTGCTATCAAATGTTCCAGTGTCTCTTGGGGTAATGTTGTACACAGGTGGGTACAGCAGTAGTATGACAGCCTCTTCGTCTTTTTAAATATATATGTATATAAAATATGTGTTTATTCCTTGTCTTTCAGAGCATGCTTAGCAGTAAATTATACTATTTATTTACACCATTTTTGCAAAATTAAGTTTGGAAATTAATTCAGAGGATTCATTTCTAGTGTTCATGAGAACTCAGCTTCCATTTTAATGTGTTTTACAGTATTATCAGAAGTGTTTTACAGACAACATAGCTAAAATCTCTTTTTGTTTTGTTTTGTAACCACCGTATTTCTTCCAAGTGCACTTGCTCAAGCTCCACAAATGTTGCTATGTTTCTAGTAGATCCCAGAAGCTTGGATTAGAATGGGTAAATTGGTGGTGTTGTAAGCGCTCTGGCATAATTTACTAAGTACTTGTTAGTTTAATTGCATTAAAATTTATAGTTGTTAATTTCTCTGCATTTAAAGATACATTCTTGTTTGCCAAGGGGAAGACCATACTAAACGTTGTCAATTCTTGGGAGAGATTAATGCTGACAGTGCACCTGATATTGGTCAAAGGACCTGAAACCATTCCACTGGACAAAGTATGACCATGTGTTAACTGTTTTTTATTTCAAGGGAAAGAAAAATGTTAAGTGGACAGTATGTTTTACTCTTTTACTTATTTTATTTATTTATTTATTTTGGTTTATAACTGTGAAGGTGATTATTACTGAAACAAACGCTGCAAGAAAGTTAAAATGCCTGGCACTAACAATACAACATGAGTTTTGTCAGCACTGTTTAGAGGAGAAAACAAAATATTTAGGGATTCCACTAAAATTGCTAACCTTATACAGTGCCTCGGAATTGTGGTCATTAAGACAGAATGGCATGAGGGCAAACACAGGGCATAAGCTATTTTAAAAACAGAATAAAAATCACTGACTTGTAAATTAAACTGCCATAACGTGAGGCACAGAGTCAGAAGTAAAATAATATAATCTAGTTCTGGCTATATGTGGCAAGGTTCAAACAGTCAATACTTTTTTTAAGAAAATACAATAGTTCTAGCTCTAAATAAAATGGATTATTTACAAGCAGTAAGTGCCTTTCTGGAAAATAGTATCAAGTAACAAACCATAAATAGCAGAAACTACTGTGCCTCATTTGCAAGATACTGTAGACTATTATTATGTTTAACAACATCAGAAGCCATTCATCTACTTTATAAATGGCGTGCCTACTGAAGGTCTCAGTAGTAGAAAGCTGTGGAAAGACTAGAATGGAATTACCTATCCACAGAAAAGTAATTTTCAAGCTAAGTTTTGAGATATAACAACTCCAATTTGTTCTGTGTTGGCCCTTTGGTTTCTTCTCATTTGTCCATGAATGATACACCTCTAATGACACCCAGGGGGCATTCTCACAAGTTACCCAAACCACTTTAATTGATTTAGCTTAACATACTGTAGCAGTGGATATACTCTGACATCTTCCAGAATTATTTTTCTCCTCATTCTACCACAGAAAGCTGCCCAAGAAGGAACGTTTTTGGGGCCTTATATCCATGTGTGATTTCCTATGAAAACCTGGAAATGCACCCAGTCAAGATTCAAGTTTTCTAGGAGGCTAATCATCGAACCTTACCATACCGAAGCCTGAATATCGATGACCAGACAGCACATGCAGGTCAATGAGTACATTGTCAAAACGGCAAATATTGGACCCTTGACATTACCATGGTTCAAGAGGGGGGCTGAAAATGTTTTTCATTTTCACTTTTCCGGTTTGATGACATGATGACTCGACCGGGTGCATTTCCAGGTTTCCATAGTAAACCCCATGAGCTTATCCTATCAGTCAGTACCCAAAACTCATGGCCATAAGTGAGGATGAAGAACAGGTTTACTACTAAGCTAAGAGTTTTCTCCTATGATTCACCCCTCTCTACACCACCATAATCTAGTACAACCCATACAGTTGTACCACCTCTACACTACAGCTACTGCACCTCTCACCACTGCACCCACCCACTAGTCAGCCTCCCAATCTCCTTTACCTTCATTCTTAATCAAGATCCCAGCATACTTAAAATCATCCCATTGAGGTAGCTGTCTCTTTCTCACCTACATAACTTTATATTCAGCAATGAAATAATCATTCCACTGAATGTTGCTCAGTTGTATGAGAATAGGAGTACAGCATCATCTGCAAACAGCAATGATGTAACTCTCAGAGCCTTAAACTAGATGCTCCCCAAATTTCAGCTGCACATTGCAAATTTGTCCATGAACATCCTAAACAGTACAGGAGCTAAAACACCCCCTTGGCTAAGTCCTGTGTTTACCTCAAATGTATTAGCTCAGTAGTGGGAATATTGCCATGACTCTCACTCCTGAAACACAGAGGCCCAATACCATGGGGCTGTGGCCCTTTGCCATCATACTGCTGTACCACTTCAATTAAAGCAGTTTGATATCATACGCCTTCTTTGTATGCACAAAAGGCAATCCCATAATTCCTTCATTATCTGTGCAATGGCAAATAACTGGTCCATTGTTCCTTAGCCATGACAGACTCTGTACTGAGCCTCCTGAATCAGAGTTTTGACAGTTAAATGGAGTTTTCCCTCTAACACTATTGCACGCACTTTCCTTGGGTGACTGACCAGTGTGATACTTCTATACATGACATACATCTCCACTGTGCACATTTATTGAAACAGGAAGTACTACTTCATTCTGTCAGTGCAGAGGCAACTATTGCAATCTTCTAAGCAACCTTCAAAAGATTTGCTAAAGCCAACATTGAAAAGCATCCGTCAACTTCAACCTTTGTATCCAGAATGTATGTAGTCTCTCAGGCCAGTAATAGCAGGGCAATATTTCCTACAGTGATCTCATCTGCTTCAATAAGTCCAGTTGTGTCGATTGTTTCTACCACTGCTCCTCAGAAGAAGGCTTGTTCATTATGTTGAAGAGTTCCTCAAAGTTTTCCATCTAACTTGGTGTCTCAAATGAGATCAGCATTTCTCCATTCTTTCTGAAAATCACCTAGGCTACAGCCCACCTCCCCCTCTTAAGTTACCAGATTGATTAATAGAATCTCTTTGATTCCACTGGGAAGTCATTCTCCGTAGCTCAGAAAACTTTTCCCAAGCCCATGCCTTTGCTTCAGTAATGTTTAAAGTCAATATTTTCCTGACTTTTTAAGCAGACAAACTTTGAAACTTCTGCTGACTAGTATTGTATGCAAAGCCTCTTTCTTTAACCCTGCTTAGTGTGGTACAGGGACAGGGGCTTATGTGCCTTTATGATCAGTATAGATATGGTGTCTGGTACCTTACACTTTAAGAAGGATTATGTTTGGTAAACTGTATTGAGGGGAGGGGTCAGGAAAAACAGTGATCCAGAATGCTCTCATGATGATAGTAGAAGACTTGGAGAACCTCACTTGGAACAGGGGTGCCAGGACTCATCCCTGAATTCAAGCCTAGGTGTTGTGATCTTTAACAGTCATCTGATAGCTGAATAAACAACAAATCTCAGTTGGGTTCAGCCTGAAAAAGATGCATGGAGTCATTGTCTAGTCTCATCTTAAATAAGCCAAAGGGTGCAGGTGAAGTACATTTCCATTCAAGTAGCAGTCCAAATCATGACAGAAACTCAAAATGCCAGGATTGAATATCCAAAGTATTTAGCAGGTCAGGATACTTGCATGGCTGAGATTCACCCAGTGGAGACAGCAGTGCTACTATGGAGATATGCAGGTACTGTAGTAGACAAGGAATCATGTCATCTTAAAATTAAGCAGCATAAGGTAAGTAATGGCATTATTAAATCTGATTCAATGAACACATTTGTAAATGGGTTCAGGTAGGCAAACCCTCCCAATGCATTTCTTATAAGATGGCCATGCCAGCTTAACAACTGAAAATGCCCAAAAAGTACATTGGCTCTTCTTCATCAGAAGGAGCAATGTCCTCCTCTGTGGCTGTTCTGCATCATCTAGCCACTCACCCAATAACAGAGATTAATTTCAGTGACCTTTTAAATAGACCGCATTTGCACTGCCTATCACTACAATCTCAGTATTTCAGGCATTACCCACAGCCTATAAGTGATGCACACCTGACAACCATCTTAGACTAGCAAATAAACTGTCAGAATTATACAACATGTCTTCAGTTTTCACATGTGCACCATGAATTATTTTCAGCATGGTGAGCTTCTAACATAGATTCATTACTGGGATCTACAGGCTAACACTAGCTGGAGGCATTAAAATAGAAAGCTTACTATGCAGTAAGTGCACATTTGAAAGTGACTAAATAATACATGCTTGCTTCTGGCATCTATAGTAAAAAAATGTGCCTTTCTGACAATGTAGCTTTTAGCACTGTGTTGTTATGCTGCAAAACATCCTGCCTATAGCTGCCCATTGTATTGTTTTCTGTTCTAGAAGTGTAGGGTTGGTACAAAAGTCAATTGTGTTTGTCTTATTCTTCTCTGACCATAATATATGTTCTAAGGTTCAGATGTTCTTTTTAAGCTTGCTTCCCAAGGAGATCATCTGGAAGGTCAGACAAATTACCCAGTACTAGTGGGAGACTACAATTTCCCCTCATAAAGCAGATTTTTTCCTCCACATACCCTGTTGAAAATTTGTGATCATCCAACCAGTCATCCCAACTGGTTTTAATGGTAACCTGGGAAAATACTGATAGGTAAGAACAGTCTATTCCAGATATTAGGTCTACGTTGGGTCACACATCTGTCACACCATCTGGTATAGTTAATGTGATATTGTAGGTTTAGGTCTCTAGGGTGGTGTTTCCTAAATCTTTTGATCTTTTTATGTGAAGGAGCAGAAAATGCTAAGCAGAGATCACCTCTTAGGATTCTACATGGCACTGAGTAGAGATGCAGAGCTTTTAATCTATCATAGTACAGAAAGGTACTAAAACCAGAGATCTTTTTGGTAAGGAAATGTTGAGACCATTCAGAAATTACTTGAACTCGAATCAAGATTCTTAGTGTGCCATGATGACGATTTTTCTAAATACTGGACTACCAAACACCATTAAACAGACTCATAAAGAAGCTGTTGGAATACAGTTTAAAAGGGCTAACTGCAGCCACCAAGTGTTTAAGAGGGTACCCTAGCCAGTCTATCAGCATGCCCTTCCATGTAGTAGCTGAGCCTGAAATGCACTCAGTGCAATGGAATGAGTCATAAAGGATTGCAAAGGCCTTGCATGCAGCATCACAAGTCTATAGGAATGCACAGCCCTGGGAAAAATTCTGACATAGTATAGTAGACAGGTGGAGGTAACAAGCAGCTATTACTTCATGTATACTAGCTGTCTCATATGTCACATGCTCAACTCCAAATACTCTGTCACATCAGTATTGACAAGGCTAACACCCTCTCGATATTGAGTCATGCTTCAGATATCATCCCTAATGTCTGCTGAGCACAAATGTCCAGCATGCAGCATAACATCAGCTGTACAAGCTTCATAGTAAATCTGTGTATACCCTATTTTGCTAGTCCTGGGGCAGTAGATCCAGCCACAACAACAGTTCAACACAATGATCACCAGGGAGAACCATAACTGAACTGCCAGCCACAGAGATGGTTAAAACGTCTTAAAGTGCTTATACTGTGCATATGTATATGGTGTCATTACCTTTTAAGGTGTAACTTGTACCACAATGGATTGTAAATAGTGAACTGAATTACTGCAACAGAAATGTTTAGTAGTATTATTTGGTATTATTATTATTATTATTATTATCTGTTTGATTATTGTTAGGTTTTTGGAATTTGCATAAAAAATTTAAATGTTTGCTGAAACTAATTTTACATCCTGACATTACTAGTGTGATCAATGAAGTAAACAGTATTTTGAAAGGAGCAATTGTAGACATGGTGTCAGAACTGGATTTTTTGGAAAAAAGTCTTCACAGGTTATGAAATTGTGTCACACCACCTTGTGTGACATGAAACCACAAACAGTCTGATTCTTTAATCAAAAAAGCATTGTTGTATCTCTCAAACCCTGCATTTTATAAATGCATTAGCAAGTGTGAAGTTGTACGTGACAGGATCAGGATTTTTTTTAAACTGTCCATGCTTTGCGGAATGTTGCTAGATATGCTCCTAAACTAAATGTTATTGCACCTCTGTTCGCCATTTACTTTACATGAATACCTAGCCATGTTATCAATACTGTGTGAAATGCAGAATGTTTGAAAAACATCCAATGCTATTATGTAGTGCTTCTCCCATGTTCTGAATATATACTGATTATTCCAAAAATACCAAATTTTTATGTGGCATGACAAGGCAAGCTTAATTCACTAGAGTGGTTGACTTGTCAAAACACTTTGGCTAGCTAGCTGGATACATCAATTTGACTTTGTATTGCAATAAAATAAGATAATGAATCAGAGGAAATCCATGTAAAAATAATTTGTATGCCATAGGATGATACACTGAGCCCATTTATAGGTCCTTTGCATTTACTTATAGCCAGAATGTTCATAGGTATTTACCAGCCATGTAGTCTAATTGACCCCTGAGGGCCCTAGTCAAGTTTCTGAAAACACTGTCTGGTTAAATGATTTGTTCTAGGTCACACAACAGGCAAATGAGGGCTAAGAGATTCAAACCTTGTGACAAAGGAAGTGGCTCATTAACAGCTCATTGCCTTAATCATCTGTACTAACTTACATGAGTCATGATTAGCAAACTCAGTGACTGCTTTGTGCCAAAAAGAAAAATAAGAGGGATCGTGTGTTCAGAGATGTGTACAAGTAAGAGTCGAAAGTCTTAAGGCATTTGTAAGGTGACTATATGAAATGACAGAAATTTGTTGCTTTAATGGCACAAAAGTTGAACAAATAAGGGGCAGAGTCATGACTGGACTAGATGATGAAGTGTCACAAAAGTGACAAGTTAGCATACCTTTAAAAAAGAATATAAATTGCCAGAGGGGCAAAAGTAGTACAAAGGCAGAATGCAGACTTAAACAAGGCAAATGATGTGTGTCAGATGAAATGCAAAGTGAATGGCAAGGTTTATAAGAAAACATAATACCAATTAAACTTCAACAATGTTCAGAGTGATAGCAATCTTGTCAAATGCACACGATGTGATTGTTGCCATAATGAGTAAGTGTAGTGTGCTGCTTGTGGCAGAAGATTTAAGAGATCGGGGCCTTTTTGTTGTATGCAAAACAAAGCAGATTGAAGAAAGAGCCTAAAAACATTGAATAAACCGCATGTTTTAGTTTCACTAACTACTGCTGACTAGCAAGTTAGAATTCCTATATGTGGAACTTGTGACTTTTGGACTAGATACAGAGGCCAATGGTACTGTGACATAGCATGCTACATATAAAACTTGAAGTGTCTACAGTTATAAGAAGCAGATACTAATATGCATAGCCCTGCAGGCAAGCTCATGTGCTTTGGTAAATTTCTGGACATGCCAGCATGGAAAGGGTCAGTTTGAGTTTTGTGTTTATGTGGTAGTCTGTACATAAGTAATATGGTCAGCAGAGCTGTGAATGCAAAATGGGCTTAATTAATAGAGTAAAAGAAGTCAGTGTAGACATATTTAATAAAATAGACTTTTGACTGTGACAACACATCTAAAAGCTCAGCAACAGCAAAGGAGACACCAAGGAATAATCCAGGAAGTTACTGGAGACTCCATAGAGAGAAACATAGATGTCTCATTCACTAGGTTAGATAAGGAGAAAGTCATGGTCAGCTGCCTGTCCAGTGCCAGGATTCGGCAGATCATGCAAGCACTCAGGTTTCAAAAAAAAAACTACCATTATGACGCTGTCATAGCTCATGGTGGAATGAATGCCCTCTGACGTACCTCACCAGATTATATGAAGAGAGACATGACTGAGCTCTCTGAATATGTGTCACAGGCAGGTATGTCCCTTTCCTTGAGCAGCATATCACCTTCACCTGGAATGGTGCCACAGTATAAACACAAAATGATTGATTTTAATAACTGGCTTAGTTTTTGGTGTGATTCAAAGGGATCCATTTTCTGTCAGCCTGGGTTGACATGGTCAACAAACCTCACTGCTTTGCCAGAGACAGTTTGCACCTGGAAATCACTAGGCTTTCAGCTGCTAGCAAAGGCTTTTGCCTTACCATATAATGCCTTTTTTAGGCACGGTCGGTCTCAAAAACAAAATTGCCGATGTGAAAATTGCCAATAATAACAAAATAAGGGTCATGGTGCTACATACTTGGAGCTTAAACCAAAAACTGCACACTCTGTTAGCACTCCTATCACTGGAGGATGTGGATGTTTGTGCAATCACAGAAACCTGGTTGAAGGCCTCAGAGAGTACCCCAGCCTTGCAAGCCTACAATGCCTTCCACACCTTCAGACAGCAAAATGAATGTGTAAGAACCAAAGGAGGCAGTGTTTTAATCTATATTAGAGATAAATTCACCTCCTGACTAGTTAGACAGGACAACTCCATGGAGTTACTCCAAGTCCAGATTACTGTGTGTGAGATCCCCATTCAAGTCATAGTTAGTTATATATCCCCCTCCATGGATCATGAAGTTCATGAGGTCTACTTGATCAAACTGGAGTCAATCCAAATATTGCCAAATACTCTGGTCATGGGGCATTTCAATTATCCCAGCATCAGGGAAACCTACTTTAACCCTAACTCACTAGAGCAAATGTTCCTTGACTTTGTTAACTCAAATGCCCTGAAACAAATTGTTCAAACCCCAACAAGTGGAACAAACATAATACATCTTGTCCTGGCTAACACGACAAACAGATGCACCCCTGAAACAGCCGGACCCTCATTAGTTAAGTCTGACCACAAATCAGTCACCTTCAAACCGGAACTAACATCAGAACTCACACAGGGTGAAATCAGACAAAAAAAATTTCACCAAGGCAAACTATACCCTCCTGGGGAAGGTATAAATGCATTCCAAGCCCCAACTCCAGCTGGAAGTGGTAACTACACCAAAGCTTACACTAAAGCCCTGTACAATCACTAGTATAAATGTATAAACTCAGCTGTTCCAGAGAGAATAAAAGCCAGAGCCGCAAGTAAAAACATCCTGATGGACATCCAGCATCAACAAACATTACAGCAAATGCAAAAGATTGCTGTCTAAGAAAATTAAGGCGAGGTCCTAACAATGGAAAAGCACCCTTGTCAGCCTCAACAGGCAAATAAGACAACATGTCAAATCCTCTAAGGGTAACTGGAAAAAAAAAATTAGCAATCACAGCCAAGGATAACCATAAGGCCTTTTGCAGCTATGTACACAGCCTAAAAGGTAGGACCCAAGCATGTGCCAAACTATTGACTAATGGTATCACACACACTGATCCCGCAGAGATGGCAAACTTGCTGGTGGACAGATTTGGTGAAAATTTCATTCCCTTATTCCCTCAAACAGGTCCCATACAGAACGCCAACAGCTCACAATGCTGACACCCATATGGCCGATGCCATATGGTTGACATTCAGAATATTGACAATGGGGAAACGCTATCTCCCAATAGTGCGGAATGGAAACATTTCCATTCTTGCACTGTAGTGCAATCTCAGAGTTGGTATATAAAAAGTATGCGGGGTGTGGGGGGCGTAGACCCCCCGAGTGGTGCAGGGGGGAAGAGCCCCCCTGCTAGCACAAAAAAGGAAATTTTATTTTCCTTTTTTGTGAAGTTTTGATGCTGTCGATATTGTGAGTGTCGACCATATGGCATTGGCCATATGGGTGATGGTGTTTTGGGCTGTCGGTGTTCTGTAGGTGATCCCCTCAAACGTATCACAGACCTTCCTCCCAACCTCACCTCTACCCTACACATCCAAAGAGCAGGTCATTAAAGCCTTGTCTAAGGTAAAAAAAACACAGCCTCTATGAGACCAGATGGCATCCCAGGCTGCCTTGTAAACAGACTAAAACATAAACTAGCATCAGCATTAAGTATCCTATTCAATCACAGCCTAACAGTTGGCTTTGTTCCTGCAGAATGAAGAACAGTAATAGTTATTTCTCTCCACAAGGGTGGCTTAGCAACAAACCCAGGGAATTATAGACCCATAAGTCTGACAAACCTCATCTGTAAGGCCAGGGAACGTATCATCATGGACCTCATAAATAAAGACATAGGCGACTTCCAGTCCCTGCATCTGACCCAATTTGGCTTCATAAAGAGCAGATCCTGCCTGTTAAACTTGGTGGATTTCTTCGAAAATGTAACCAGGGCCATTGAAGAGAGCAGATCTGTGCACACAGCATATCTCGACTTGGCCAAGGCCTTTGCACAATCCCACACTCAGACATTTCCAATAAACTTAGCAAACTGAATGTAAATCCTTTTCTTGTAAGATGGGTTGCTAGCTGGCTCACAAACCAGTCACACACTGCCAAAGTGAGTGACTCCACATCAACCAACAGACCTGTCACCAGCAGGGTGCCACAAGGGTCAGTTCTGAGCTTTCTACTGTTTGGTATATACTCAGAAGTTCAGGCCAAAACTAATGGGCTGTGGCTGACCAAGTTTACAGAAGACTGAAAACTGGGTGCAATTTTCGAATCTCCAAATGATATCAGTCTAGTATAGGAGGGCTTTACGCAGACCAGCAACTGGTATCTTAGTCACGGTTTCAAACTAAATTCAAAGAAATGCATCATCATTCCCTTCAGTAAAAACAATGCCCTTTCACACTATCAAATTAACAACAATACCCTATGTACCTACAAAGTGGTAAGAGAGCTGGGATCACAAGTAGACTGCGACCTTAACTTTGACCATCATGTGTCTACTGTAGTAAGGAAGGCTTTCTACATAGCACACTTGATTAGCAAAAGCATTGCCTCTAGAGCAAAGGAGGTTATAACCCCTCTGTACTCATCACTAATCAGACCCATAATTGAGTATAATGCCCCTTTTGGCATGTACCGCACAAAGCACCAGCAGCAATTGGAGAGACCACAGATGTTTCTAACAAGGATGATCAAGTAACTCCAGCACGTGCTTTACACAGACTGACTAAAGTCTCAGTCACTATACTCTGCATCATGTAGACTACTTAGGGGATACTTATGCCTGGTTTACAGAGCAATCTCTGACCCAAATCTAATGAATTTGCTGCACATTCGTAAATCAAATGGGACAAGAGCTACCCATTCCAGGGACCTAAATATGGCCTGTCAATTGAATAGGACATGCTGGAGGCAGGGGTGTAGCTAGGATTTTCAAATTTGTACTCACAGCTCTCAAACTGCTACCCCCCTCCCCAGCCAAGCTACGGCCATTCTCGTAATTCACGGTTTGCTCTTTTAGTGTCGATGAAGAGGCATTCGCTGTAATTTATTGTTTTGAACATTTTTCCAGTAAACAATGAAACAAAATGCATGCACCAATAATGACAAAACAGCCTAATTCAGAACATTTCCATCATAAAAGTCTACTCAAACTTCTAGTCCATCAGTATCAGTAAATATGAACAATCTCTGAACTAGTAATTCCACATTAAAGAAATCTGTAACTAATGAAGAGGCTGCTGCTAGCAAACAAATTTATATTTCATGGTTTCATCTACAAATAGAGTGTCTGTTGCCCTTGAGGAATAAATTGCCTATGTTGCATTAAAAAAATGATACGCTAGTAATATTGCAATAGGGTATGGATGGCAAACTGATAACAGGTTCATAGTTACTACTAGATATCTTTGCCAAAAAGGACTACAGCATCCACCCCCTTTACAACACAGTACAGTATCAGCAATGCATCTACTTACTGTGGGAGAAGTACTCACAGCCTTCTGCATCAAAAGTAAGTACACTACCTGTTGTTCTATTAACAGTATAAGCAGACTCAGTATAAGCAGCACTAAACTTTAGTTCCCCTGCAGCTGTAAAATGTACTCAACACTCAGCTGTATCTCTGAACTTGGCAGCACAAGAAATCTGGAAAAAGCCAACATTTATTGGGGGGGGGGGACAAAAGCCCAAAAACCAGGGCCACATTTTAAACATTGCTTGTATAATTTTGGAAAATTGCTAGAATAAAATGCTGTGTTACCACCATACATGTCTTGAACCCAGAACCATATGCACTATAGTCAGTGCAACATACCACTATGCTAAATCAGCAGTTTGAAAAACAGGAAGACTGAAACTTAATGGCTATCATTTAGATAGCTCTCAACCTCTTAGAACAAAAAACCTGGACAAACAAAGCCAATAATGAGGGAATAAAAATTCAGTTCTCACTTCACACCTTAGCACAAAAAACCTGGACAAACAACAAAAACAATAATGGGGGAAATACAACTTCAGTTCTCACTTCTCACCATAGCTAACAACCATTAGAAAAACAAATCTGAACAACGTTCAGAAATGGTAGTGGTTAGGGACTTTAGGCTCTTCTTACCCTGAAGCAAAGGCACAGGGTTTGAGCCTGAACACCTATAGCCAAGCAGGTGTATTATGTGGGGGGGCATACACACACATGCACAGATATACATCAACACAAGAATTGAACATTGGGTTATAGTATCAACACAAGAACTGAACATTGGGTTATAGCAGTCCAGCTTCTTGAATGGCAGTAGGTCATAAGCTTGTCACCTGAACCTATGAAGTTTGAGGGTTGAAGACACTGGACAAAAATTGTGTACTGTATTTATTAAAATCTATGTTATTATTTACAAAGGTACAAGGCAAGTATTACCAAGGAAAGATAAGGCAAAGTATGAATGTGGACAAACTAACACAATGGAAACTAACCAATTTACCAATGAAGAATAGATAACTATTCACATATCTAATGGACATTAAATGCCAAAGAGTGAACCTTAGTTATGTTGGATAAGCAACGTCATGCCCCTAAAATGATGCATGAGCATAGCCATTCTTAAACCCTAACTGACAATCTGTCATGTACCCCACAATGAATCCCAGGCTTATGTGACATCCCCAGAAGTAAGCACCAATTGTCACTCTCCAAAATCAGATGTTCTCACTGAAGATGCTTTGAAGAACCAAGCAGAAGACTCCAAGCAATACATAAGTCCAAAGACACTATTCACACTGCCTTAGGAGAAAACCCTGTGGAGATAAAGTTTGCAGGGGGAGAAAAATTACTCTGAATTAAAAAGAAATTATATTGTGGTAATTAGACGTCAAAATGTCTATTTTTTGAAATGGAAGTTTACATCATCAAGAAAGTAAAAAAAAATTGCAAAATGGAATGAAACGATACATTATCACAATTATTGTAAAGAGCATTACTGAATTTTTGAACATTAGTCTTATAACTACAGTATGTTGGATTACAGTTAATAGTAACTGTAGCATTGCTGTATTATTAAAACTGATAAATACCAGCTAAATAACATTAGGTCTGTGACAGAGAACATTCAAAGCCCTAACTTCTACCTAGAAGACCCAGAATTATAGGGCCTTGAGACCTGGAAGAGCCAAAGAAGGAGGTCAGGAGCCATCAGCACATGCTATTTTGTCCATCCGTGTGGAGAGAAGTGCAACCCATTATATGACTGATTCCTGATAGAGGAAGAGTTTTGGGCATGCAGCACAACATGCTAAAATAGCAGCACCCATTCAGTTGTCTGGAAGCCAGGGTTAAATGTGCAAAGTATGTGCACATCATCAGGCAATATTGCTGGATGTCAGCTAATGTAAGGCTGCCATGAGACATGTATACATGCTTTAGGAAAATAAAATATTCACCCTACATGGCTGCCTGAATTACAGCCTGGACATTGTTCAGTTCTTACCCCTTACAGGGAAATGATGGGGCAAGCAACTGGAAGAGGCTTGAATAGCTGGCAGACGTAAGAAAAAAGGAACATTAAAAAATAAATAAGCAAGTAGCATCCAAATGCAGTTACTTTTACAAGCAGCAATACACACACCCACACACACAAACACACCTTACCTGATAGTCCATTCACCCGATTGCCTTCACACACCTTACCTGATAATCCATTCACCCAATTGCCTTCCCCACAATGATAATCCATTTGCGATCACCACAACGTTAATCCATTTGCGATTGCCTTGCCCTTCTACTCACTACAACCAACAATAATTATCCATGCGGATGCCTCCACCATAATGCACTTTTCCCACTCACAGCCAGCCAGCCGGACATGACGTGATCTGACGATGTGAGCTCAGTTCCGACTGGCTGACTGACATCATACTTAAAGGAGCCAATGCTGTTTATAAAAAGAAAAATATGTAATTTTTTTTTAATTAAAATGCTACCCCCTCTTCTAAAGAAGATGAAGATGTATGCCTCCCGACGTCCCTGGCTGGAGGGACAGATTTGTCTCCCAGTGACTACCACATCCTTGGAATAGGTTGCCAGTTCATGTGAAGCAGAGCACCTCTATGACACTGTTCAAGGAACCTGGACAAGTGGATGGGGCACCGTAAATTGATACCAGGGATAGCACTCATAAATATCCTGGACATGGGCAGTCATTGCTAAATACAGTCCCGGGTATTGACTAGAGTATCTCTGGTATTACACCGGGACAAAACAGCCTCATACCTTTCAACTGTGCAGATGTTAGCAGAATGTCCAGATTTTTGCTGCATATTTTTTGTCTGTTTCTCATACAATTTGTGTTTTTCTGGCAAATCACTGGAGTGATCTAATGATTGAATCACTGAATAATAACATACATTTGAGTTTCAGAATTCATACCCTTCAGAAAATGTATGTTAACACAAACCATGTTATTCTAGCAACTTTCTAAGTTTATAACAGAAATATTTAAAATCTGTCTCTATTTTTAGGTCTTTGTCCACCCATTTTGTCTGGGTTTGTCCAGATTTCTTGCACTAAGAGGTTCAGAGGTATGGCTAGGCTTGACATGACCTCTGGGCCAATAGCCTAGTAACCTCCTTCAATCCTAAGAAAGCTTTAATGAACCTCTGAAACCTCATGTTAAACCAGCTTCAGTACTTTAAATGCATCTTCTTCAGTAACAGATTTAACAATGCATTTGCATTATATAAACTTCCCTTTGATGTCACCAAAACGTAATTTCTTGTTGAGGTCAAGAGGAATCAGTGACTAAAAATGATTAAATATTAAAAATTTGTAAACACCCATTATCATAAAACATTTTGATTTAACCAAGAAAGCGTTATATAATTTATATAATATTAATGTAGCATATGCAGTGTAGTGATTGCTCTCTGTATTCAGGAAAAGATGGATCATTTAAGCTCTATTATAGTAAGAGGCCTGATCTTAACAAATATTAAGTACTCCCTGCTTAACTGGTTAGGGTCAGGTATATAATATTAATGCAGCTTATGTAGTGCAGTGACTGTGCTCTGATATTGAGAAACAGATGAATCAGTTAAGCTCTGCTATAGTGTGAGACCCGATCTTAACAAATATTAAGCATCCCCTTCTTACCTTGTAAAGGTCAGGACTCACACTCAGAGGTCAAATCTGCCGATACTGACCAGCAAAAGACAACAGCAAAATAAAAACATATTTGTTTCTGCCTGCTGTCGGTACTGATAACTTGTCCCTCACTTCTTCTAATAAACTTACAAAGCAATAAGAATAACAGGATGTGTGCTGTTTGCCTGCATTTTCTGAAGGATGCAAAGTCTGAAACTAAAATAAATGTAATTATTTAGTGACTTCAATCCTCAATGATTTATCTGGAAACCAAATATTTTATGAGATCAAACATATGAGGCAAAAATCTTTACACTTGGGAGGCATGGCAAGTTTACTATGCTACACTTTCTTCCTGACAGCGTTTCCTAAGTGCTTTATTGCTTTGAAAGCTGGCAAAACACTGACAAAGGAAAAATATACTTTAAAAATGATCAATACACAGTAGGTTCAGATTAAGGAACTTTAATCTTGCAGCAAGGAGACAAAAACATGCTAATACAGAGTTTGTCTAACTAGAATCAGGAAATGCAGGCATTTTTATACATTTTCTAATAAGACATTGCCTACCAAGCTGACGTAGTGAATCACAAGTTTTGTCATCATCATTTTGTAGTGATTGTTTTTACAATATTCTGCTTGTACTATCAATTTTTGTGAGAAACTTCCTAAGAAAAACAACGTGGCCTTGGCTACCACCGGTTAGATATATGCAATGTTACCATTCAAGGTACTATGGCTAATTCGAGCACAAAGCAAGTATAGATTGCAGTTAATTTCTCTAACAGTCCTTTGTCTATGTTATCTCTAACTTCTGCAGCTGTGCATGTTCTCATACTTCAAACAGAGCTGATTGTTTAAAATCATTACATTTACCGAATATAGCATTGTTCATTCATTTCTTCCTGACCTAGCAGATAATCACCTGCTTCTCAAGTACATTTCCAAATGGCATAAACATGAATATTGCTGTGCTAGCAATTACTAGGTCAGAGGGCATCTTGCAAGTTCCAGAAAGCACACTGCAGTTTCAAAAAGCATCTTTTAGTCTCATATGAAACTCAACTGTATATAAAATAGTGCATATAAAATAAAATGAAAAACGTGTTAACTTATTTAGTTTCTAATCAGCATTAAGCACGCACATTAATACATATTTTTCTGACATTTCCCCCTGTTAATACTTTTTAATTCTATTTTCAAAAGAATAAACAGTTTGCTTCTTCTCCTAACCTCTTCCATTCAGGATTTGCAGTTAAGAGAGTCATTCAGTTTAAACTTATGAAAGTGTTTCACACTCTAACAATTCTTCAATTTCAGTACTTTGATACAAAGTCTCAGAAACTGATATATCTATAAATTCTTTGATTAACTTTTTCATGCAGGGAATACCACAACAAATGCATGCTCCTAATAGGAGTAATCCCACACAAATGGCAATCAGGATGTTCATTAGGATGGAACCCCACCCCCCCAAACAAATTCTTTAAAAAAGTCCGTCAGAGGGTTTGGGCCTGGTTTGGTCATGGTTGACACTTGCTGTATCACCTCAAGGTGGTCGTTTATCTCATGTTGATGATCAGGTATATACGCACAACACTCTTCTTTGATTAAAGTGCACGTACCACCTCTCACCGCTAGGGTGAAGTCAAGAGCCATACGGTTCTGGAGCACTACAGTTCTCATAGCATTCAGTTCATCAGTTATCAATTCAAGAGCAGAAAAAGTTGCATTACTCATTACTTCAAGAAGTTTAGACAGTTTTTACAGCTCCCAAATCAATTTCACTGCACCATATGCAGGTAATATGCCTGCCCACGATATGACAACATCACTTAAGTCCATGTGCGTCAGCTTGGTACCCATGGTATGATGGTCTTTCCAGCCCACCTCGATCCATCCCACTGGATTTTCAGGCTTCCTGAAAGCTTTCTTGGCTACATCTCGGGTATTTCGAATATTTCCCTGAGGCAAAACTGCAGTGTGTTGTATGGTCGGAACCAGGTACCCCAAAAAACAACTGCCGGACCAATTCTCAGGTAACCATTTATATGCTTTTTTACCACACACAAAATAACAATCCTCTACCTTAGTAGTTACTTTGCTACGAAATGGCTGCCCTGCATGAAACATTTTCCTATCTATTACAGACAGTTGCTTAAAAAGTACAGGATTACGTTGCACTTCATCAATAGTCTTATGCATGGACTCAAGAAATGAGTCATAATTCGAATTACAAACTGTATCCATTCTGTTTGCTTTGGTATAACATTTGTAATGTACAGTCACATTGCACCTGCTCCAACCCACTTGAATTGTGTCATTCTTATAAAAACATACAATTCCCTTTTGTGTCACAGGCAAATACAGTGCTACCTTATCATGTGCTTTGATAGCTACAGTCTCATAAATCAAATTTTCCCAGGTCTCATTGACCCCTAGGGGGACTGCAGTCATTAATAACCCCCGTATGCTGTTGGTATGGCTGTGCAAATCCAACAATTCGAAACATTAAAAGTCTCAGCATACACACGTGTAATTGCCTGATAAGTGTTAAAGTTCGGGTGTCAGTCTATGGTCGGTTCATCACGTTTGATCAGTTCAACTTTTGTGGCTGGGAAAAGGAAAGGCCACAACAAAAAGATCATTGTTATCAGTGTGGCTATCAGAATAATCATGCAAATTTTCTGAGGTTGTTCTGCATCTCTGTTTGCTCTATACCTGGTCATTTTATTCACGTTGTACAACAGTAACAAGGTTTTTGTCCAGTTCAAAGTTCTTAACCAGTTTACAATGTGTCAAATGAATCCAGGACGCTTGCTCCGCGATCTTGACTGCAGTGGGTGTCGACAGTAGTACCTGGTACGGCCCTTCCCACTTCAGAGAACTCCAGTTCTTTTTCTTCACCACCTTCACCCAGACCCATGTGCCTGGGGCTACTGCTGCTTACGATCGTCTGTTTTGCTCTTTATCTGAAACAGAATTTAACTGCAAAAGTTTGTTATTCAAAAATCGCCTCATATACCCTGTAAGTGAACTGTCAGCCTCCTGCTCTGCAGGCATGAGAGTTTTTCACTGAGGTGTATAATATGCCCTCCCAAACAGAACTTCAAAAGGAGTTAACCCTTTTGCATTTGGAACAGTTCTCGTGCTCAATAGTGCCAGAGGTAAACAGTGCACCCAGTTCTTTTGTGTCTCACTAATCAATTTTCTAAGCTTGTTTTTCAAAACCCCATTATGCCTCTCTACTAATCCTGCATATTGGGGGTGGTATGCGCAATGCTTTTTCAGAGAAATCCCGAAATAATGACTAAGTTGTTGTATAGTTTGATTTACAAAGTGTGTGCCATTGTCACTATAAATCTTTTCTGGTATGCCAGATCTAGGAATAATTTCTTTGAAGAGGACTTTTGCAACAGTATCTTGCATCTGGATTTTTAGTTGGAAAAGCTTCCACCCATTTGGAAAACATATCTATAATGACAAGGCAGTACTTCTTATTTTCGCATTTGTTCAGCTCTATAAAATCCATACAAATAGTATGGAATGGATATGGTGGTGTAGGGAAACTCCCTTGCTTAGGTATTAATGCCCCTTGTGCATAATGCTTGTTACAAACATGGCATGCTGCGCAAAAATGTTTTGTGTAGTTTGTAAATCCATATGTCGTAAACACTCGATTCACTAACTGTACCATCCCCCCTGTTGAGACATGGCACTGCTCATGGCTCAACAAAGCTGCATATCTAAACAAGTTAGATGGAAAAATCAGTTTCTTCTCTTTGGAGATGTACAGTCCCTTCTCAAGGACTGCTCCTTGTTTTATTGACTTTTGTTTTTCTACATTTGTAGTAAGTGTCTGCATTGTTTTTAACATTTCTAAGTCTAAAATCTCAGATGGTTGTAATTCCTCACTCAAAAGAAATACTTCTGAAGCTGAAGCTGCTTGTTTTGCAGCTGTATCAGCCCTCGCATTACCTTTTGAAATTCCATCCTGTTGCTTGGTATGAGCTACGCATTTGCAAATAGCTACTTTCTGAGGTAGCTAAATAGAGTATAACAAGTCTAAAATAAATTGTGCATGGTTAATTGGTTTACCAGTAGATGTTATCATTACTCTATTTTTCTACTGCTGCACAAAAACACGTACAGTAGAAAAAGCATACTGACTGTTAGTAAAGATGTTCACTCTCTTACCTTTTGCTAAGGTACATGCCCTTGTCAAGGCAATCAATTCTGCTGCTTGTGCAGATAGGTTGTGTGGTAAAGACTTTGCTTCTAAAATCTCGGTATCAGAAACTACTGCGTACTCCACTAGATTCTTTCCTGTAGGACCCCTCCTGAACGAGCCGTCCATATAATATGTCACCTCGGCATCATCCAAGGGAACATCTGTAAGATCTTTTCTAGGTAGTGTCTTTTGCTCAATCTCCTGCAGCAGCAGTGTGGTTTGCCATCTGCAGGGGTTGGGAGCAAGGTTGATGGATTCAGAGTTGTGCATCATTCAATTGTCATATGAGGTTGTCTCAACAGTATAGTCATACAGGAAAGATGTCTAGCAAGAGAAAGATATGCTACTTTTTCTTGCAGTAAAATAATCGCAACTGCATGAGGCACTCTCAATGTGAGAGGGTGGAACAATACTACTGAGGCTGAAGCCTGCACTGCCATTGCAGCTGCGACTACTGCTTGTACACAGTGGGGCAAGGATCGCGCCACTGGGTCTAGCTGTGATGAATAATAAGCTATGGGGCGCTGTTTGTCCCCATGCTGTTGTATTAACACTGATGTCATATAACCTTGCTTACAATCTACAGTTTGGAAAAATCGTTTATGATAGTTTGGTAATCCTAAAACTATGGAAGAAGCTATCAGTTGCTTCAGTTTGCAGAAAGCTGATTCTGCTTCTGGTGTCCACTGTAATAAATCTTGTGCTGCCATTGGCTTTTTGAATATCAAGTTAGTCAGCGGAGCAGATTCCAAGGTATAGTTTGGAATCCAACTTCGACAAAAGTTAGTAGTACCCAGGAAGGACATAATTTCCTTGGTTTACTATTGAAATTGCGAACAGCACTTGGGCGACAGTCGGATAGTCGAACGTATAAGGTTGTAAACAAGGATGTCGAAGACAAAATAATCAATCTAGGAACGGTTTTAACATGGGTCGAGGTAGGGAAGATGTTTGTAGTAGGGAATAATACTGAACACCTACCTCGACCCATGTTAAAACCGTTCCTAGATTGATTATTTTGTCTTCGACATCCTTGTTTACGACCTTATACGTTCGACTATCCGACTGTCGCCCAAGTGTCGTTCGCCATTTCAATAGTAAACCAATTTCCTTTTGGTAGTTGGTTTAGGTGCTTGTAATATTGCTGTTTTTCTGTCTTCATCTAATAGTCTGCCTTCTTTGGATATTACATATCCCAGGTATTTGACCTGTTTTTTCCAAAGTTGCAGTTTGTTTTTGTTTACATCGTGTCCTTGAGTGGCTAAAAATTGTAATAATGTTATGGTATCCTCTCTGCATTCTTGCTGGGTGGGGGCTGCCAGCAGAATGTCGTCTACATAAAGTAAAATCTGACTGCCTTTCGGTGGGATAAATCCTTTCAGGTTACTTGCCATTTCTTGTGCGAATATTGTTGGACTTTCACAATATCCCTGTGGTAGTCTCGTATATGTATACCGTTTCCCCTGAAATGTAAATGCAAACCAATATTGACTGTCAGGGTGTATCGGTATTGAGAAAAATGCATTGCTAATATCTACCACAGAAAAATACTTTTGTTGAGGTTTCAAATCCTTCAATAAAGTGTGTGGATCTGGCACCGTAGGTGCCCTGGGTATAACTGCGTCATTTACAGCTTGTAAATCTTGGACCATACGCCATTCTCCATTTGCTTTCCTAACAGGAAATAAGGGTGTATTACATGGTGAATCAGGAGATTCTATCAAGACTCCTTCCTTAAGTAAGGCTGCTATTATAGGTTTGATTCCTATTTCTGCATCCTTTCTTAAGGGATATTGTCTCTTTTGAGGTCTAAATGCTGATTTTGGCATGATAGTAACTGGTCTTGCTGTACGAATAAGTCCTACATCTGATTTCCCTGTTGACCAGAGAGTCTCTGGTATGTCTCATAAGGCTTTTTCCTCTTCCTCTAGTAAGAGTGCTACTCAGCTATCCTCACTTGCCTGTGAGTGTACAGCTGGGTGTGTCTGCGTTATCCAATTTAATTTCTGCTTTTGTACTCCCTGTTCGGAAAGTTCTAACTCTGTCTGCTTTTCCCACCTTGTGACTTTTTCTCTTAGATCTGCCCACTTCAAATTTCTATCTTTAGTTAAACTTACATGTGGTAATCAATTAGATTTGTAAAGTGCTAGGAATTCCTGGGGCAATGAACAGCTTACTACACTGTTTCCTTCTGTGTCCCAGTACAAATTTCGTAATACTAATCTGTTAGCATGGTTTCTAAACAGTTCTTGCTGATATTCGTTATCAGGTCCTGGTCTTTTACAGTAATATAGAGTGCAATGCAACAAATGCTGTTTATCAGTGTCAAGGGAGGGGGATTTACTGATGGCTACATTCATCAGTTCCTTGGTTACTGCCCCTGGACCAGTCGCAACTAAGTCCTGGCTGTACCAATAAAATGTTTCACCCTCCAGTTGCACTACAAAAGTATCCATTTGTCGCTGTGCTTCCATACCCTGCATAGTTGGAACTATGGCTATGCCAAATATCTGCATTAGGTCTCTGCCCAAGAGATTCACTGGGCATTTTGAAGAAACAACAATTTTGCTTTTCTGGGTCATCCCTGAAACTGGGTCAGTTATCGCTATGTTGTGGGAGAGTGGCTCCCGATACAGCTGTCCATTAGCTGCTTTCACTAATATGTAGTCAAGTGATTCTGAATTTTCTGGTAGTTTGGAAGGATGTATCAGGGTCCGTGAAGCCCCTGAGTCACACAGGAATTTAACTTCCCTCCCCTCTACCAGAAGTGTAACTTCCAGTTTTGTGTCTGCTAAGTAGAGCTCTAGGCTCAATAATGCTAAGTCTAAAATTTCATTTTCTTCATTATCTGTGAATTAATTTTCACCCTCTATTTCTTCTGTCACATCCTCTACCCCTTCTATCACATTTGCATTTGTCTTTTCTTGTTTATTCCTATCCACTGATTCTTGACTATCATGTAGTCATTCCTTACCCTCATTGTCTTCTGTGGTTACCTTTTTATTTTGCCTGCAATCCCTTGCTAGGTGCCATTTTTTCCCACATTTAAAACATTCACCCCTTTTCTTTCTCTCTTCAAAACATTCACCCCTTTTCTTTCTCTCTTCAAAGTCCTCTGATCATTTATCAGATTGTTTATTTCCCTGGGTATTTTTCTTACCCTTCTTCCCAGTTTGTACTACAAAGACTTCTGATCCGTCTTCTATTGCAAATACTTGAGTTTTATTTTTCTTTTTGCTATTAAAATGCCTTTCGGCATGTCTTGCATATTCAAGTAGTGACTGTAATCTACTTGTACGATGATCTACCATGTGCTTTGTAATAAAGCTGCTAATGGGTGCAATACTGCCTTTTAAAAATGCATTATTTAGCTGTTGCTCATATGGGGAATCCTGTGTTTGGTCTTCAGGTACCTGCATTCCACAATGGTTATTAAAACATTCTAATAATCTGGCATAATATATATATCAACAGTTTCACCTTCTTGTTGTATGCACTGATTAATGCAAGTCCAATCAGCCCTAGGCTTCCATTTCTCAGAGATTCGGTCTGTCAGACCTTTCACTCTGTTGTCCAGTTCTGCGTTACTATGTGGGAGTGGTCTAAACTCTGCATCATGGGGATTCCAGTTGCCACTGATCATGTGCCAATCTGGACCTACGATTTGTCTAACTACTTTCTCTACTTCCTCTCCATTCAAATGGTAACTTAACCTCATGCCTTGTAAGTCTTCTAAGAATTTTCTAAAATTAACTTTTGGATGGGGAATTCCCTCTGTGGCTTTCTGGATGTCTTCCGGTGTCCACGGTCTATATACTAGAAGAGTTGGATCCTGTCCTGCCTGTCCTGCCTGCGGATTTGGTCCTTCTATGAGTGGACATATCTCTTCTCCACTCATAGGTTGTGAATTTTTATTCATTTCATATAATTCAATATCCCCTTTTAAGTTGCGTGTTCGAGACCTGGTCTCGATAGGATCTCTGACAAATGGTTTTGGTTTTTGGTTTTGCAGGAACAGCTGGGTATAGCGGAGGTGGATCAGCTTGTCCACTCGCTTCATATTCTGGTAAGGGAAGCGGAGGGGGTGGAGGAGGGACTGTTGCTATTACCAAGTTATTGTCTTCTTTATCTAAGAACATTGCCTTTGAATTTTTAATCTTTTGTTCCCTGCGGTTTGCTTCCTCAAGCCACCTGTGTGCCTGAGGGACTCCTAATTGTCGTTGCTTTTTTAGCTGACCTTTCACGTCTGTTTTAAGTTGTCTAACAAGTTTAATAAGTGAAGGTTTATTTAAATTACCATCGAATTTGGATTTATCAACCCATTTTGTATAATACCTAACATTATCGGCATGCTGTAATTGCATATATTTCGTGTCTCGGGAACTTTTCGTGCACTGATTTCCCATGTTGCCTTAGCTAAGTTGTAAATTGTTACGTAACCCTTTTTATCACATGGTACCACGATTTTACACCTTTTCACAGTTTATCTAGAATAACTGCCTACCTATTCTGTTTCCCTGATCTATGACAAGCCAGCAATCTTTTTGTCCCTGATCTGCACATGCAAATCTCCCTGACAAAACAATACTGTAACAAGTCCCTGATCTAAAACAGAAAAAAGGTACATTTCTCCTTACCTGACCCTCCATGTGTTGATCCATCAGAACGTTGACTCGTCCTCCAATCCCAGATCAGAAACAGTGGCTGGCCTCTTTCGAACGACAATTCAGTCAGAGGTCTTTCAAAGCAGAAGAGCCGATGTGGCCACTTCTCCGTACGGGTACATGCCACTGGGCCCAATTTTGACCTGAGCCTAGAGTGAGAGATATTTCTGGTCCGAAGGACCAAACTGTCAAAGGAAAAATATACTTTAAAAATGATCAATACACGGTAGGTTCAGGTTAAGGCACTTTAATCTTGCAGCAAGGAGACAAAAATGTGCTAATACAGAGTTTGTCTAACTAGAATCAGGAAATGCAGGCATTTTTATACATTTTCTAATAAGACATTGCCTACCAAGCTGACGTAGTGAATCACAAGTTTTGTCATCATCATTTTGTAGTGATTGTTTTTACAATAGTCTGCTTGTACTATCAATTTTTGTGAGAAACTTCCTAAATAAAACAACGTGGCCTTGGCTACCACCGGTTAGATATATGCAATGTTACCATTCAAGGTATTATGGCTAATTCGAGCACAAAGCAAGTATAGATTGCAGTTCATTTCTCTAACAGTCCTTTGTCTATGTTATCTCTAACATCTGCAGCTGTGCATGTTCCTATACTTCAAACAGAGCTGATTGTTTAAAATCATTACATTTACAGAATATAGCATTGTTCATTCATTTCTTCCTGACCTAGCAGATAATCACCTGCTTCTCAAGTACATTTCCAAAAGGCATAAACATGAATATTGCTGTGCTTGCAATTACTAGGTCAGAGGGCATCTTGCAAGTTCCAGAAAGCACACTGCAGTTTCAAAAGGCATCTTTTAGTCTCATATGAAACTCAACTGTATATAAAATAGTGCATATAAAATAGAATGAAAAACATGTTAACTTATTTAGTTTCTAATCAGCATTAAGCACACACATTAATACATATTTTTCTGGCAAACACTTTTTTCTTTTTTTTCTGTAACTAGTAGTACATGGACCAGATAAAGCTCCATGCACTATAAAGAAAGTACAGTTGTGTAAAATCTTACCATAACAGGATATGTTCTTGCATTCACCACTGCAGTAGTCATTACTTATGGGATTCCCTGCCATGAAGCCCATTGTTCGGCCAGTCTACCAAAGTCTACTGTTGCTTTAAGGTAAGCTGAATGTCACCTACACACTCCTTACATAGTGTAGGGCATAAAGGTGATGTTCAGGTGTACCATCCTCAGAACTGATTGACCCAGTAGGAACAGCAGTCCAAGGAAAACCAAAGGCAATCTACACATCCAGGAAGGAAAAAAAGATTTGGAGGATGGAGGGAGGGTGTGAATACTGCAGTAGTGGAGGCAAGGACATCTACTGTTATGGTAGATTTTTACAAAACTATGCTACGTCCTTACGTTCACTGCTGCAGTATTCATCACATATGGCAGAGTGCCAAAGTTCAAAAAGAAACTTGGGAGGAGAAAGTAGCAGTAGAGCCCTTTGAGAAGCCATGATAAATGGCAGCAGCAAAACCAGCTCTAGCTCTGGAGATACCATCCAGCTTGTAGTGTTTGGAAAAGTATGCACAGAAGTCCAGGTAGCTGCTTCAAGAATAGAATTAGAGCCTGAGCATGTGAAAAAAGCACCAGAAGAAGCCACAACTCTAGTAGAATAATTCATTACAGGAGAAGAAAGGTCCTTGCCGTGAAAAGTGTAATAAAAAATAGCCTTTGAAATTCAAACAGAAATAGTTTGCTTGGAAACAGCTAATCCTAAAGCTCTAAGAACAAAGGAAAAAACAACTGATCAGATTATCTGATAGCTTTAGTCTTATCCAAATAAAATTTGAGCTGTCTATGCACATCTTGGGTATGCAGCACCCTCTCACTGTCAGACTGCAGAGAGGGGAAGAAAGTAGACAAATTAAGACTGATTAAGTGACTACTCATTAACTACCTTGGGCATAAAAGAAGGTTTAGTACGTAAGGACACCCTGTCCTCATGAAATATCAAAAAAGGTGGACAAGCCATAAGGGCTTGCAACTCAGACACCCATCTGGCAGAAGTAAGAGGTAATAAAAGAACAGTCTTCCAAGAACAATACTTCAAGGAAGCTGAAACAGAAGGCTCAAAAGGATCCTGAGTCAATTTTTCCAGAATGAAATTAAGATCCCAGGGAGGAGGAACAGGTTTCCTGGGAGGTCTAATATTAAGGATGCATTTAAGAAATTGCTTAGCCTCAAATCTAGAAGCTAATGGGGGAGTTAAAGGCAGACAAAGCAGAAAGAGCTGGTAAGTGGGCCTTAATAGAAGAATAGGCCAAACCAGCATTGAGCAGCTCACACAAATAAGAGTGAACCAAAGAAACATCCACAGTAAGTGGGTCCAGGTCACGAGAAAGACACCAAATAGAAAACCTCTTCCATTTAGATAAGTAGGATTTCCTAGTAGTAGATTTCCTGGCCTCCTGCAGGACCTGCAGCACATCCTCAGAAAAAAGGTGTCTTTGAAGGATCAAAACCCTATCACCCATGGTGTCAGCTGAAGCATGGACAAGTGAGGATGGGTGAGAGATCCCTTGTATTGTGTGAGTAGATCCATCCTGTGAGTTAACTTGTGATGATTGCCCTTGGCTAGATGCAGAGGTAGAGGGAACCAATGCTGTTGCGGCCAAAAGGGACTCGCCAACAAAATTTTGGGAGCATCCTGTTGAATCTTGAACAGAACTCTCAGAATAAGGGGAGGAATGCATAAAGATACATCCACTTCCAAGAAAATGAGAGTCTGTTCACCTTCCATACCTGAGGATCTGGGACTCTGGCACAAAAAGAAGGAGGTTATCTGTTCAGAGGGGAGGTAACGAGATCTACTTGGGAGTAACGCTTTAGAAAAGTAACGAGTTACTGTAATATATTACATTTTTCAGTAACTAGTAATTTTCTGCATTACTTGTCAATATAGTAACACAGTAATAGTAATAGGTTACATTTTTTAGTAACTAGTAAAGCAAATGTGAATTACTTTTGCATTACTTTTTGATTGAGTTCAGCCATGTAGCTGGGGTCAACCACCGCAGACTTAAAAAAAAAGAAAAAAAAAAACTTCTTAACACAACGTGTTCTCCTTTAAGGAGGACCTTGTGTTAGTCATATACGCATGGACGCAGACAACCGCAAAGGCAAACTTGTAATGTCATCATTACTTGCACGTGGAATTAAAGTAAATTCATCATCATTATTTGCATGTGGAATTCAAAACAGACGTTCTTGTACAATGCGACTCTGTGAGAGAAGGTAAGAGTGTGTGTGTGTGAGAGAGAGAGAGAGAGAGAGAATAAAAGTTCATTAAAACACTATGCAATGTTGGTTCTAGATGAGTACAGTGCGAGAAAAGGTAAGAGCATGTGTGTGTGTGTGTGTGTGTGTGTGTGTGTGTGTGTGTGTGTGTGTGTGTGTGTGTGTGTGTGTGTGTGTTTGTGTGTGTTTGTGTGTTCTGAACACATTATGCTTTTGTTATTACCAGATGCAAGAATTTAACATATTCCTGTGCACTACTTTAATAAGAAGTTCATACTTCACTTTTAGGTAGCATGTAGCTGCCGTATTGCTCTCCCTTGATGACTGATACAGTCAGAAAATATAAGAAATTATAAAATGGACAAATGATCAGTGAATATTCTTTCATTATTCTCGTGAGCATTATGAGATAATCTGAGATAGTTAAGAAAACCACAAACTGTGAAGCAAATAACTTTTAAAAACATTAATGCTTTTTGAAATGGTTGAGAAGAAGTTCCATTCTTCGTGATTTATTGCAATTCATAGAGTATTCCACACAATAGCAAGAAGATATCCAGAAATAAATGGTGGCCATTTGCACATTATTGTATATTAAGTTGAATGTTATGACAAAGAGCATAGTCATTTTAGTTTGCATAACATTTTTTAAATGATGGTTTCCTTTAAATAATTACCTTCAGTTTCCCATTGTCTATGGGACAAAGTGTATGACTGGTAAAAGAAAATCAATTAGGAATGTTCTGCCACTCTCGTGGTTCAGCAGCATTGATTTGCTTGCCACACAATAACTGCCAGTGGGACTTGTAAACTTGTTTAGCAAGAGTTCTTTTGTTCCATAATTAGGTGATAACAGAAGAACTCAATATGTTTCTCCCTTGTAAGTTCAGCAAAAGTAGCAAGTTTTATGGACACTAAATTACAGCCATCCAGTATTATAAGCAGATAATAAATGCACAAAGCCAAGCTTCATTTTTTAAGATCTTTTTCTTCATGCAATTACATATATTTTCACTGCATGTGCAGTTTATTAATTTTACGTAATATCATTGTCAGGAACTTGATCAGAATCAAGAGTTCTTGTAGTACAATCATAAATGCAGATATGCTGATTAACTGTTTTAAGAAAATAATATTGCCTGACAGTATGAGTATTATCAGTGAATTAACAGGCCATCATAACCAGTGATGGGAGTAACACATTACAAAAGTAACATTTTACTGTAAAATATATCATTCTTAAGTAAGCAATCTGTGGTAGACTTCTTAACACTGACAGATGGATACAGGATAATTTTATAGGTAGTAAGAAATTGTGTATATGTTAATTGATGAGGCAGTTCTACCGAATTTAGGCTTTTTAGTGTTGTACAGTAGTGGGTACTCAAAGGGGTATTTCCTGCAAATTTAGCAACTTTATTATTGCTGTTCAAGTTTTGATTTTTGTGACACCTGTAGGTTAGTAAGGATGGGAACACCATAAAGAGGTGTGGAGAGAGGATAAGCAGTGGCAAGTGAAACTTTGGTTGTATCGGTGAGAAAATGTTTGGCTCCATAAAGCATACCTAGTTTTTGATGATTTATTTTATGCAATTTTGTATATACAGGTCGAATGTAAGATTATCATCCACTGTCACTCCTAATAATTTGCTATGAGAAGTGACTTCAGTAGTTGTATTATCAAAAGACAAGACTTTAAATTTTGTTTTTTCATCTCAGAGGGAGTTGGGGGAAAAGTTGTAGTTTGGTCTTTTTTGGGTTGAGCTTGAGTTATGAGCTTCAAAGCCATGTTTCAGTGACTGGAAAAGCTTCCAGAGTAATGTTTTGGAGGTGTGCCATGTTTCAGATGTGCAAATGAGAGTAGAATCCTCTGCATATTGTATTAGTGTGTCCTGTTGTGTAGATGTCCTCCACTGGCCAGAATCATTTTCTTTGAATGTGAGTTTTAGTGCCATTTCAATGAATGTGAGTTTCAAGGGCAGAGATGTTTAGTGTTCATGCCAAGTCTATTTTTACTGTGAGACTTTATTGTTTGTTTAGCAAATGTTTATCAGTGTTCATGCTCTTTTATTTCAATATCTCTAATAATTGTAGACGTAAGTAAGAAAGCTGTATGCACAATGGCAGGTCTGAACAGTGTTTATGGTAACTGGGGAGAAATAGCCACATAATGGACAACTGGAATTGCTGGGTATGGGGCTGCTTTGAGAGGTAGGGTGTTGCTGCAGGAGGAGCTGCTGTGGGAGACCTCAATGCCATTTTGCAGTAATTGCTTTATGAAGACCAATTAAAAGCTGTGTAGCACAGACAAAGCTGTTCAATGTGGAAAAGCAGACCAGTGGGTTCATTTAAGGTCGAATGGGGAGCATTCCACATAGGACAGGACTTCACTTTGTTTTCTTTTTTTTTTGCTAAAATAAAAGCATACTCTTGCAGCATTTCAGTTGTTTATGCTGTGGTGGTACTGCGGTAGCATTGTCACCTCACAGTAAGACGTCCTGTTCGATTCTCAGCTAGAGCGTCTTCTGTGTGGAGAAATGCATGAATAGGCGTACCTTCGTTGAAGGCTGTGTGTCAGGGCCGGCAACTTTAACATGTAAAAATCTACTGCCAATCATTAGCAGACTGGAGTTCCGCTATGGCGATCCCTAACCAGGAAAAGCCAAAAGACACAGCACAACAACATGCTGTTCCATATACTGTTTAGGTGTTTCAGATATAAAAGTGTTTTTCAGCTATTAAAAAAACTTAGACAATTGATTCACTGCAGGCCATGTTTTCAAAAACAAAAGTTCTTTAGAGTTAACTTGAACTTTTTTCTGGCAGTCCCTTTATTTTAAGCTTCAGCCAGTCAATGCCACATTTTGACAGAAGCTTCAGTTAAGAAAGATTAAAAGTAGTTTCCATTTGCAAGATGTATATATATATATATATATATATATATATATATATATATATATATATATATATATATATATATATGTATATTCCAGGCACATCTATTTATTTTTCTGCTTAGTCAGAAGTGGAAAGTCAAAGTTCATTTGAACGATACGTGTACACCAAATTTTTTGACCTAATTATGAACGATGGAAAAAACATTGATGTGAAATGTAAGCTATGTCTGCCAACAAAGAAGCCTTACAGAACTGCGGTAAACAGTACACTGAATTTAAAAAAGCATCTTCAGACATCACATCCTATCGCAGCTGGAAAGCTAAATAGTCTGAAGAGGAAAGCAGTTGATTCAGGTGCTGATAAGTTGGACAAGAAATCATTGACACAGCCACCTGTTGCAGCAGTCTTTGGTTCTGGTCATGTCACACAGTCCAAGGTGGACAGTTTGATCATTGACGTCATGGTGAATGACATGCAGTGTTTCAGCATTGTTAAACAGCCATCCTTTATCAACCTTGTAACTGTCCTGCAGCCAGGAAAAATGGTCATGGGCAGGAAAACTCTTGTTGAATGTGTGGAGAAACAGTTCAGTGTCTTTAAACACCTTGAGAGGCCCTGGAGAAAAAAGATGATGAAATGTCTGAAGAGCCTTTGACGTGATGTGTTCCATCTGTTGACGAGGCGACCACACTCACTGAACTTTGAGGGAGCCAAACATTGCTCCCCTTCCCACATCTGAAGCATCTGTGAACAGATCCTGTGGGGGAAGAGGAGGATGAAATGGGAGCCTTAGATTTAGAGACAACTGCTGAATCCACCATAGAAGTTCCTTCTTGAGACAAGGGAGAAGAGGAACTGTAAAGTCTATAGGATGTGCATGTTGAAGCCACACTGACTTTAGAAACAACTTGAACTTCCTTTTGTGAAGTATGGCCAGAAGGAGTATTGGAATGGTAGAAGCCATGAACCACAGAGCTATGAGAAACTCCCTGGCTGTAATGGATGCCAGGGGAAGAAGAGTTTGAAAGTAAGAAATCGGAGTTAAGGCCTATGGAGACGGCAGGGATGCCAGCATTGGGAACATCTGAATCCTGCAACCCAGAAAAACATGACCCTGAGAAGGAGTCAGGGAAGTTTATCATAAACCCCAGACTTTGAAGAAGAGAAATAGTAAAATGAAGACAAAAGCACCTCTGGAGATGATGCCTGAATCAGCAGGTCAACCAGGTAAGGAAATATTTGGATCCCTTGAAGCCTGCAAAAAACAATCACAGGAGTGAAGCATTTGGTGAACACCCTTGGGGTAGTAGAAAGACCAAAGGGCAAAGCACAGAACTGAAAATGTCAGGAAGCAATATAGAAATGGTGAAATTATGATGGATCAGAATATGGAGATAAGTATCCTTGAGATACAGAGACACCAGAAAGGCCTGAGGTAGCAAGAGAAGAAAAAGGTTCTGAAGGGACAACATCTGAAAGGAAGGCATCTTTAGAAAAGTGTTTAGATGAGAGAGGTCTAGAACTGGTCTCCAAGTACCTTATTTTCTGGGTACTAGAAACATTCCTGAATAAAACCCCTTCTTATTTTGGGACACAAGCACCTTTTCAGTAGTACCCTGAGACAAGAGATCTCGAAGATCCTCTGGGAAAAAAGGAAGCTGTTCCTAAGGAGGCTGAAGAATGCCCATAAAAGGATGACAGGAATTCCACACTATGAAATACCCCTGACAAATGAATGACAGACTCAAGAATATTGGGCGATTTGAAGCCAAATAGGAAGAAAAAGAAAAAGGTGAAAAGAAAGAGGAATGTGGCTGGGAACAGGTGGATAGTCAAATAACACCTGGTTTGTCAGGAAAGGAAGGCTTGAAAATCCCTGCAATCTGAGTGGTCTTAGTGGGAGCAGCCTGTTTGCCACCTTTTTTACATTTAGCAGGAAGGCAAGACTGCCTACGAACAAAGGCTGACTTAGAGGGGTAGTTTCTCTGAAATTTAGGCACAGGAGAAACAAAGACATGTTTAAGCTCCTGTAACACCTTCCCCTTGTCCTGAAGAGACTTTAACAAACCAGCAGCCACTTCCACAAACAAATGTTTTGTATCCAGAGGAGCATCCAGCAACTTAGCCTTAATATCATTGGGTAAAGGTTGAAGCCCAAGCCAAGCAAACCTCCTCAGCACTGAACCAAAAGTAGCAGTCCTGGAAGAGGTATCCACTGCATCATAACTACATCTGATAAAATGACTAAAAACTACTTGAGAGGAAGTCCCTAGCAGGGAAAGATTAAAAGATTTACTCTCAGAGTCTGGAAGATCAGAAAAAGCTGACAAGCCTAATAAAGAAGAGCCAGCACATACCTAGACATGTGTGTCTGATATTTAATTGCCCTAAAAGCTAGGGTAGCAGGTATAACCTTCTTACCCAGCCTGTTCGTGGTTCTGCTTTCCTTGTCAGAAGGCAGTAACTTGGATGAAGGAAGCAATTGAGATGGCTTATCAGAGGCTACAGACACCACAGAGGGCTCAGCAGCAGGACATTTGAACAAAAAGGAATGGTCCTCAGGCACTTTATAAAACCTATCAGACTTCTTGGGAGCAGTGGACAGAGAATCAGGTGCTTTAGAGGCATTAGAAAAAAACATCTAGTAAAGCAGGCAAGACAGAAGCAAGAGCTGCAGATTTAGGAGATTCCATCTACAGTAACTCATAGTACCTCTTACGGATATACGAAACCTGGGCGCAATCCCGTTTAAAAAATTCCATCATCCTAGAGATTGTGCCCCCAAAGGAAGTTTCCTCAGAACAAGTATCTGGACAATTAGAGTCCTCAGACCTGTAGTCTAAAGGAGAAGGAATCTGGGTAGAATAAGTAAGGGATTCCTCTTCAGAATCCAACTCTTCCTCAGAAGAATTTAATTCCTTGGGCCTTTTAGGTGAAGAAGGAGATCAAAGAGGAGCAGAAACCAAACCCCCCTAGAGGAGGTCTTAATGACAGTAAAGCATTAAATAATCTCTGAGTAAAGGCCTGCCACTCATTTTGTGGGTCCCTAGGAGTGGCAGAAATGTGTAGTTATCTGTTTCTTTTTTAAGGGGACATCTGTCCTAGATAACTGAGAGGGTCTTGACTCAGATCGGCATTCCACAACCATAGTAATCAATTCATCCCTAAGAAGAAACTGTGGAACCCCCTAGACCCCTCATAAACAATCAATCATGGTTTCCTGTGAACGCCCGAAACAGATGCCTGCAAAACCTCATCAGACATGCTGCCTGCAAGATCCTTGCCGGACACTAACCTGGATGAGGTAGATGAATCCAACAACACAACCAGTTTGTAATAACCTTGGGAGAAACCCCTGGTAGAGGCTGGACAGCAGAAGATTCTGGTGTAACCTTTTTCATCTTCTTCTTCTTCCCTGATAGCTGACCCTCGGGGCAGGAAGTTCCATCCATAGTATATTTGGCAAACAGCTTAAGACACTGGTTCTCAAGATACAATGAAAGGAAAGAAAGCCTACTTTGAAGAGTTTTCAGGACAAATCCCTGATAAATAGAACAAGACATATAGTCATGAGAAGCTCCTAGGCAAGAAAGACACTTATCATGGGGGTCTTTATGAGGAATCTGTCTCCCACACTGGCATTTACCCTTCCTTGATGTCATTAACTCCCCAAAAAGCACAAAAAAATGAATAAAAGAACAAAACCCCCAACTGGGTACTTATCTGCAATGTTGAGGACTTCAGCAAAAAGGAGAATTCACTTTAGTTCCAATAAACAGAAAAAAAATGGATGGAGGCAAACAGATCGACAGTTAAAAATAGCTTTCGGACTGGCAGCAAAGAAGTTCTGAGGATGGTACACCTGAATGTCACCTTTATGCTCTATGCTACATGAGGAGTGTGTAGGTGACATTCAGCATACCTTAAAGCAATGGTATACTTTTTTAGACTGGCCGGACGATGGGCTTCATGGCAGGGAATCCCATAAGTAATGAATACTGTAGCAGTGAATGTAAGGACATCTACATGGATGCCAAGATTCATCTCTTTAGCTTCACTCTCACTGTGAATATGTAAGGACATCTACATGGATGCCAAGATTCATCTCTTTAGCTTCACTCTCACTGTGAATATGTAAGGACATCTACATGGATGCCAAGATTCATCTCTTTAGCTTCACTCTCACTGTGAATATGTAAGGACATCTACATGGATGCCAAGATTCATCTCTTTAGCTTCACTCTCACTGCGAATTTCTTGGCATTCATATCTCAAACACATAATAAGCAGGTCATGATTAGTGGCCCAATCATAATCCTCTTTATTTAAAATATATGAATTTGGAAAGAAACCCTCCCCTGGAATTAAATGCATAAATCACTGCAGCTTTGCAAACAAAAGAATGCTAAAATATATTGGCATCTAGTTGACAATGCCAAAAAAAATAACACTTTACAACTTTATAAATTATCATTTAAAAAGAAGTTGCCTTGGATTCCATGAGACAAGTTGAATAAACTGATAATTCAGCTAAGTGTAAGTTAGGCATGTCAGAAGCCCACTATTTAGATTACGTAATAGGCCTAGTCATTTCAAAACTGCAAGCTGAGAAAATAGTACAAAATTTGTCTTCACTAACTAACCAAATAAGAATAAGATTAAGGATTTCTTTGAGCTGCTAGCTGTTATTGCAAATTTATTCCTAATTTTGCTAATGTTGCCTGCCCCTTGACTTACCAGATAAAGGTTTGGGCCCCGATGAAGATTAAGTGGACAGCTGAAGCAAAACAAGTCTTTAGGCAATTAAAAGATATGATATGTTCAGAGCCTCTCTTGTAATATCAGACATTTTAAAGCAATACTTTTTTCACAGAGATGCAGCTAAAGCAGATACGTATGGGGAGAAGCATCCTGTTACTTCAGTAAAAAATTCAATAATACTGACGGATGTTAATCATCCACTTAGAGGGAATGCTTAGACATAAAATGGACTCTTCCAACCATAAAATGCTATTTGTTAAGAAAGAACTTTATAGTAATTACTGACCTTGACCCACTCCAATAACTCTACCAGAAGAAAGACTAAAATGCAAAGCTGACCTGCTAGGCTCTGTCTCTCCAGCCTTACAAACTTAAGACCCAGTATTGAATGCAGATGTGCTTTCCCAAGCACTCATCCAGTCTGAGAATGCTAGAAATGGTGGTTATTTAGTTGGGTGATCATGCAGCATAGGACTGTAAAGCCTGGAGAATGCACTGCACATTGTGGGACTGTGTTTGCTAGGGACGTTTTTAAGAGACTATATCATGGGAGAAAAGTGCAGAGTACCCAGACTCACCAAAGTAGCAAACAATGAGAGTAGCTGCATCTTGCGGGTACATAACAGTCAATAAATATGGGAAGAAATAGATTCCTCACATCTGATTTGTGAGAGGCAACAGCAGATGAATCTCCAAGGAGCTAGGTCTGAAGGAACTGGAACAGAGAAAGAAGATATTAGAAAACAGATCTTACCCCTACCTGTGTGCTAAAAGCTGTTGAAAATACAGGTGACTATACTTAAGGAAAACTGAAGCTGTGAACCTAAATTGGAAGACAATTGTGAATAAAATGGATTTCGATTCTATCACTTCCCAGGTTTTGCTTCAGGAAAGCTGTTTTCCTTTGTCCCTGCAAATAAATCTCATCTAAAAACTGAGAAAGCTGTTTGCATGGGCTGGTTTGATTATTATAAGCATAAGAACTGACTTATGCGAAAGTGCATTTTTGAAAAATAAAATAAAAAAAAAAGCAGAAATTAAATAAAAACATGCAGTTTGCATGTTACTTTAGTTGTACATCAGCGTTTAGTGTTGATGAACAACTAAACAAATTATTGCTGAGATAATGGTACAGTGGGGAAAAGGGAATATTCCCTTTTCCCCACTGTAGTGTGATCTTGGAGTGATAATATTAAAGTAGGGGGTGTGTGGGGGGTGCAGCCCACCACATGGGGGGGGGGTGAAGGGTGGCTTGCTCCACTGCATAGTTGTGTTTAGTGTTTTTTTTTTTTGGTTTAGGTTTTATTTTTTTTTTTTAAACGAAAGAGCATTTTTGAAAAAATGCACTTTCATGTAAGTGGGTTTGCAAATTTACATTTCGATGAAACGTAAATTCGCTGGATCAAAGTAGATCCATATATATGTGTATATATATATATATATATATATATGTATGTATGTGTACATATAAATATATATATATATATATATATATATATATATATATATATATATATATATAATATATATATTATATTTTTGTGTGTGTGTGTGTGTGTGTGTGTATGTATGTATGTATGTATGATCCCAAAAGACATGAAAAACTCAAATGCTTGTGATATGATAACTTCAACAACAAAATCCATCACCATCAAAAAGGTGCAGTTGTAAAATGCTTCTTTTATCAGGCATCAAGTCAATCAACAGACCAGTTTTTTCAACACCCAAGTTTGTCACTTAATCAGAATTATTCAGAATGAAACACAGGGGAAGCATTTATTACAACTTGTTTTCCATAAGCCAACAAGCTCATCACAGTCTACAGATCAGTTGTGAAGCAATAAAATGTCCGAAACCTGTTTTGTTTAGCTGGTGCTCGAGACACCACCATCGCAATCCATAAAACATCGTATTCTTAATGTTCTTAATTACTGCATTTACACTATTGTGCACTTGTACTCCTCCTGTGGCCAATAGGATTAGTACTTACACCAAGGATTGCTGGGATTACAGTTTAATTTTGTGCGAAAATAATGGTACATAATAATGTGATCTCCCTCTCCTCTCGCTTATTATGAAAAGAATGACTGTACCTTACTTCCCTCACAGCACTCTGCATAAAATGTGAGCAGGTATGTGTCAGTGGGAACTAAGTAGTTTAACATAATGCTGCTCTGAAATTCAGAACATATTGGCATCACATGGAGGGTTCATGCATAGCACAGAATATTGAGCATATGCATTTGGGATGCCTCTTACTCTCTATATCACATCTGACGAATACGGAAGTATGTCTTTGTTGTTTTACATTTGTTTGTTAACTAGGTAATCAGTCAGTCCATTTAACCTGAATTGCTGTGAGACACAGATAACAAATAAATCAAACACAAAAATTTCAAAATGAAATCTATATTTAGCAAATGACAGCCTTATACCATTATGCTAAACTGCAGGAGCTAATAATTGGAATATGTATCACTATGAGTAAACTGTTAGAATGCCAACAAGTCATCCAGCACTGTGAATCCTCTGCACATCCTCAGTGCATTCTGCTGCTGAGTTGGTACTAGGAAGACTTCAGCGCACCTACTGAAGATCTGATTCCTGAAGTCATTCCAAAGATAGGCTGACTACTTAAGTATTCAGCGTAGAATAATTAGGGATTCCATGCACTCAGGTCTGATTTCAAAAAACATCATGTGCACACAAAGCAACATAAATGCAACCAGCAGCAATGCCGCCTCTGTTTCTAAAATCCTTTGCACATACTTTCCAAATACCAAGGAGTTCAAGTGAATACTATGCAGTATGGTGAAATCCATAGCAAAACTAAAAAAAAAACATATAAAAATGCAACTTGCTGTAATATACTGCAACAGGCTGCAGTGATGTCACTGTCAACCTCATGGATGGAGTCTCCAAACAACTCAAGGACATCTGTGCCAGGGATCATACTACCATGCTGAGACACATCATGAACAACATCATGATCACTGGATGGGCTGCTGGATGATGCAGATAGTTGATGTGCTACTAGCAATATACAGCCCCGGACAGTGTGCCTACATCACATGATGGATATCACAGACATATGACATATATCTCACTGCAATATCACAAATACTAATGACTTCACATGCAGGCTACTGTATGCATGTTTCACGGAATGTATATAAAATAAGTCTATAATCTGTTTACTTGGCCAACATACATGACATATGTGATGCACAGAAAAAGAAACATACCTGGCAAACACTCATGGGAAGATTGTGTTGCTGCACTGGGATTAACTTCAACTAGCATAGGGTAAAAAAACAGCATTACAGATCATATTATTTACACCATTAACCAGGTCAGAATAGTTTAAACATACAGAATGTATGACATACAGATACCACTCATATGTGCACTTGAGGACATTGATGCAGACTGACCTAGGAATGGTACAAAAAACATAGTATCAGTGGAGATTAACTACAGCATTAACAGCAAGGACAGGTATGAAACATACGTAACAGAGTATCACTGATAGACTCCTGCTGTGTAGAGATTGTGGGTTGTACTGTGGATCATTCCGTAGGAAAGTAAAAAAAGAGACAGCACAGTCATGTATTTAGCAAAATGAATACTGACAGCATTCTCATATACAACACAGTAATATTAGCTGCAAATGCTCATGTGATGGACATTGCATCTCCACACCAGATAGGCTGTATTTACAGATATTGACAGAAATGTCAGGTAGCACATGTGCTGCACATTGTTAAAAGCTATGACAGTGTTGCTGTAACATACATGGTCTGTCTGCACTTGAAAAATGCTTGACTTGCCCCTCCACTGGATGTACCTGTAGTGTACAATGGTAGGGAAACAACAATATAACAGCAAACAGTAGTGCCATGAAAAGAGGTGAAGACTCTAGCAAGGTAGTGTGCACAGCAACAGTACAGAAGAAATCATCTTTCAATCCCTGTTGTAGGCCTGAAGTTTGTGAATCTGTGAATATTAATGCAAACAGCACTATAAATGCTGTTTGGATATCTCTGTCTGTAACTCAGATGTACCAGTAGACATAATTACACTTGCATTCATCATCTTCACCCTGTGTAGAAGTGTGTTCATGGCTTAACTCTGCTGCTGTAAATCAAAAACATCAATAGATGAATACGCATGCTGCAGTAATATGCAGTGATTTTCACAATACACACATCTGTAATGGAAATAAAGACATAGATGCCTGTCCTGATCCCCCAGCTTCAATCCCATCACAAGGATGCATCCTCTCTTGCGGTATGCAGTTAAGCCAGAAATATTGTAATGTCATTGGTGAATCAAGGGAGGGTCTACCACTGGTGGCATTCTTCCATTGCTCATAATGTGTCACCCTGTTGGCAGCATGAAGAATCATGCCTGTTGGCAGCATGGAGAACATTTGAGAAGGCCAATCAGCTTAGTTTCTGCTATTCCTTTCTTTCTTTCCTTTCTCTCTTTCCACTTAAAAAAAAAAAATGTTATCTGCTTTTACTGTATTTGTGTTTCTTCCTACTTTATTTTGCTTTTGCGTCATCTTAAAAGTACTCAATTGTATTTATTACTGCCTGGTGTAACTCATTCTAAGCCTTTTAGTTTAAGCACTTGGGCTTCAGACCAGTTGTTTTACATTAGGAAGGTTTGTGGGCTGCACTGTGGTGGCAGGACAGGCAGCTTACATCCTTCTAAGTTGGGAACTGCTGATTGAGGGCTCAGTGTCTGTTATTCTAAAAGTGTATTAATTCTGGTTTAAGCACTTGGCTTCAGGCCAGTTATTTTATATTAAGAGGGTTCGTGGTCTGCACTCTTGTGGGAGGAGAGGCTGGACTCTGCCCTTCTGAGCTGGGAATTTCTGGTTAAAGGCTTATAGTGCCTGCATATTTGAACTGCTTCTTACTGAAATTGGTACACCTTGTTTGCTGTAGCATAGACTAGATCCAGGCCTGCTGAATCTAGCTTTGTTTGTATGCTTGTTGTTTGTTTGTTTATTTCCCTGAAATGCTAATTTCATCTAAAACGCGGCTTTTCAGCACTTCTGTGGATCCCTAGTGATATCTGCATTGCTTACTGTACTTATTTCCTTGTTTCACTTGAAAGAAAGTTACTGTTTGTCGATTTTGCATTTAAGTTACCTGTAACACATTTCATTTAAGTTACCTGGCACTTGCTCACTAAGTCAGCACTAAAAAATTAAAAGCACTGCACCCTCACAAACTCCCCTTGAGTACCTTGTTCCCCATTGGCCCTTTTTTTCACTTATAAAGGAATTCCCAGTACTATTCTAGCATGTCCAAAGGTCAGTTGTCAGTCTCCTCTCCAGTCCAGCTGGTGAATCTGGGAATCTTGAGGCAATGTTACAACTGCCTCATGTACACAGACAACCCTGTCCTCCTCCCAACAAATTCCAACACATGTGAGAGATGCAACCATATAGCCAAACTGGAGGCTAAGCTCTCTCAACTCAGTACTGGTGTAACCAGTCAGGAGGAGAAGGAAACCACACTCACTACAATTCCAGTCTCACATAGACCTACCACGACAGCAAACCAAACACATAAACACACAAAAACATACTCGAGGCTCTAAATAAAAATCTGCCTAAGCAGCAGAGACCTCCAAAGCAGACACCCAAGCAATCGCTACCCCAAAACAAAACACGTGCAACACATAGCTCACAAAGCCAGTGTGCCAAACAGTCACAGCCCTTAAGGCTAAACAACACACCTGATACACTTGTAATAGGTGACTCTATCATCAGGCACACTGACGTCCCGCTCACCAGGCTGAACAAGGAGAAGGTCACGGTGAGCTGCCTGTCGGGTGCTAGGATCCGCCACATAACTCAAGCACTCAGGTCACTCCAAGGCAAGTACAAATATGACTCAGTCATTGTCCATGCTGGTGTGAATGACCTGAGACGTACCTCCCTGGACTACATGAAAAGAGACATAGAGGAGCTCTCTGCGCATGTAGCCCAAGCCGGTATGACCCTGACCTTGAGTAGCATCTTACCCTTACCAAGAATGATGCCACAATATGAAGACAAGATGACCAATTTCAACAATTGGCTTAAGTGTTGGTGTCATTCAAAGGGGATCCAATGCCTGTCAGCCTGGGATGACATGCTTGACAAGCCACGATGCTTCGCTAGGGACGGCTTGCACCTGTCACCCCTGGGCTTTCGGGTATTGGCAAAGGCTCTTGCTACCCCAATAGTGCCTTTTTTAAGCAAGGCTCAAAAGACAAACCCACCACCATAGGTATCACAAGGGATAAGAAACTAAGAGTAATGCTACTCAACGCCAGAAGTCTAATCCTCAAGATGCATGCACTCGAAACTCTCCTTAGCATGGAAAACATCGATATCTGTGCAGTAACAGAAACCTGGCTCAAGGCTCCCGAGAGCACCCCAGCACTACCAGGTTATACCTCATTCCATGCTTTTCGGCTCCAAAACTTGGACCGAACCACAAAAGGAGGGGGAGTATCAATATTTGTCAAAGATACCCACACCTCCAGGTTGATGGCACAGCACGAAGCATCAGAGACTATCCATGTGCAACTAACAGTGGGTAAAACTACCTTCCAGTTTATAGCCTGCTACAGACCACCCTCCCAAACCCAGGAACCCCACTCAGCCTTCCTGAGAACACTGGAAAATATGAAGGTCTCTCCAAACACCATTATATTGGGTGACTTCAACTACCCAAACATAGACTGGGAGCATTACTCTAGCTCCAACACCCTAGCCCAAAGGTTCCTAGAATTTATAAACTCAAATGCTATGGAACAACTTGTTACCACAACCACAAGAGGGGAAAACATACTGGACCTGATCATCACCAACATGGGGACTCTATGCTCCAGACCAGAAGTGTATCCCTCACTGGTAAGATCAGACCATAAACTAATCTCACTGGATATTCACATCCTGACCCCACCCCCTGCCCAGAAAACCACAGTGAAAAACTTCTCTAAAGCAAATTTCACACTCCTCAAAACCGAGGTGGAATCCTTCAAAGCCCCCGGGCCTGTGGAAAATACGGCCCAGACCACAGAATCCTTTATAAACGCATTCTATGAACACCTTCAGGAATGCATGGATCATGCAATCCCAAATAAAACCAAGACCCAATCCTCCAAAGGCAGACATCCTGTCTGGTGAACCCCAGCCATAAACAAACTATACAATAGAAGGAGGAAGCTACTACATGATAGAGCAAAACCCCAAAAAGGGAAGGCATCTCTAATCAGTATTAGCAAAAAACTACGGGCACTCATAAAATCGTCTAAGGCCAGCTTCGAGAGAGAAATTGCACAGGACACTAAGGATAATCACAAGGCTTTCTTTAGTTATGTTAGGAACCTGGGTGGGAATTCTCAGATATGCTCAGAATTAGTCCAAAATGACAAAAAATACACTGAACCCACAGACATTGCCAACATCCTAGCTGACAGGTTCATCGTAAACTTCTCCCCCCCCCCCATCAAAAGGGCAAATATCTATCCCAGCAGATTGCTGCCCCCCTGACATCTCAGATGCTCAGGTAAGAGCCGCCCTCTCCAAAGCAAAAAAACACAGCATCAATGGGACCAGACGGTGTCCCGGGCTGCGTCCTACATGAACTCCAAGAAGAGCTAAACCCAAACATAAAACTACTGCTCAATCTCAGCCTTACTACAGGATATGTACCCAAAGAGTGGCGTACAGCAACAGTGGTCCCTCTCCACAAAGGTGGTGCCTCAACGGATCCTGGAAACTATCACCCCATAAGCCTGACTAGCTTGGTCTGCAAAGCTATGGAAAGGATCATCATGGACCTCATAGATAAATATATTGGGGACCTACAGACACTGGATCCTACCCAGTTCGGCTTTGTTAAGGGCAGATCTTGCCTCTTAAACCTGGTTGATTTTTTTGAAACAGTCACCAAGGCCATTGACAAGGGAAAGGTGGTCCACACAGCCTACCTGGACCTCGCAAAAGCCTTCGATACAATACCCCACTCGGGCATTATAGATACGTTCACCAGCTTAAATATAAACCCATATGTCACTAGAAGGGTTGCAAACTGGCTCAAGGACAGAACCCACATGGTTAGAATTGCTGGAGCCATGTCAGACTCCAAACCAGTTGCAAGTGGCATCCCACAACGCTCAGTCCTGGGACCTCTCTTGTTCGGTATATATTTCTCGGAGGTACAGGCCAACACGGAAGAACTGTGGCTGACCAAGTTTGCAGATGACTGCAAACTGGGTGCCATAATCAACTCTCCAGCCAACACAAGCATCCTCCAAAAGGGCCTCATAGAAACAGACAACTGGTGCCAGAGCCATGGCCTCAAGCTAAACGCCAAAAAGTGTATAGTCATCCCTTTGGCAAAACAAAGTGCCCACAAATTACCACATAGGTGGTAATCCATTAAGTACAGAAGAAGTAATTAGGGACCTGGGGACCAAAGTTGATAGCAATCTCTCATTTGACAACCACGTGGCCAAAGTGGTTAGAAGAACATTTTATATAGCCCACCTAATCATGAAGGGATTCACATCTAGATCAGGGGAGGTCATTGTGCCTCTTTACTCATCCCTCATCAGGTCCATAATTGAGTACAATGCCCCTTTTGGGATGTACCTTACCAGACACCTGCAGCAACTGGAAAGACCCCAAAAGTACCTCACCAAGAGGATCAAAGGGCTCAAACAGATGCCATATGCTGCCCAGTTAAAGAAACTCCAGCTCTACTCAGTGGCACACCGCCTGCTCAGAGGCGATCTGTGCCTGACGTATAAAGCCATGTCCAACCCTGAATTAATGGACATGCTGCACCTCAGAAAATCCAAATCCCATCGAGCTACGTGCTCGAGAGACTTGAACCTCAGCACTGAAATAAATAGGACATGCTGGAGGGACAGATTCATAACCCAGAGGCTCCCTTCACTCTGGAATAAAATCCCAGTCCAGGTTAGGCAGAGTCCCTCGTTGACTCTCTTCAAGAGGAATCATGATGAGTGGATGGGAGATCGTAGGTTTACCCCGGGTATCACTTCTGTGTCACTGTTAGACAGAGGCACAGTATACTAACCTTGAAAAAGGGCATAGCAAAATTAATTTAAAATGGGTGGCGAAAGCCAAACACACTCTGGCTAGGTTTATAAATGCCCTAGGGCAGATAGCCCAGTATGAACCTATGAACCCATGTCTAAACAATGTCATATATAAGCCTCATGGGATTTGTTGTGGCCTCCAACTGCATTGATCATGTTTGTGGGGTCCATCCAGATTTTATTTTTCCAAACGATGTCACCTGAACAGCATAGGCACCTCCTTCCTTGTTGGTTGAGTGCATCAATTATGATGTAATTTTCCTTGGGGGAGAAGTTGTCACCCATAGGATGGTTAGCCTTCTGAAAAACAGTGATACGCACATGATAATATTGATGTTTGAGCTCATTTATGTATTTCATTCTGTGAACAACATATATCAACATAAACATTATGCATTCCAGTGCACAGAAAATGTCTGTATAACACTGTGTGTGAAGAATGCTAATGTGACTTATAAAAAGTAATAATAATGCCTTCATACCTAACATTGATAAAATCAACATAACATGTAATGTAGTTACAGGTTGTCTGTAGGATTAGAACCCCTGACAATGCATATATGCTTCATGACGGTCCAAAGTTAACAGCATAATGTTGTGTGAGTCTGCTTGCATGTCACATTCAAATACTACAACAAATAGCAATCAGAACTTATGGAACATGTGGGTAAACTTCAGGACCCATAGCCAGGGCACAGATAATACAGATACATTGTATATTGAGACAACACTGATAATACCTTTGTAAAGAATAATCATTGAAGACATATCTATACTTTTTATTTTATTAATTTATTTTATTTTATTTTACATTTGTTGACTGGGCTAGTCCAGCTGGATACATGTCCATTTTCAGTAGATGGCCAGGGAGATAAGCTCCATTAAGCTAAGTAGATTATGAAATAATAACAATGATAAAAATAATGGATTACAAAAAGATACACTATAACAATATACTAACAAAAACATTTTACATGAGTATTTGAATACAAGATGTGCTTGCATTATTAAACGTGAATAAAAGTAATTACAGAGGTAAAAAAACGCATATCACACAGTAGAAAGCTTAATACTAATCACAGAGAAAGCTACCAAGTAATAGCATGTTGTGTGAGTTAGCTAAGAACACATGATTTTAAGGAGCTTTCACATTCTGCAGTACAAGTGAAAAAGTAGCAAATATCTACATGGTGGATAGCTTTCAAATTCTACAGTCCAAGAGAGACAGTAGCTTATATATACATGGTAGATGAGTTATTCTGTGGGTTTGTACTCAGGCATAGTTTCCCTGGAAGACTAGGCTAGAATAGCATATAGTAAGTTAGTGGCCCAACTAACTGAGGTCAGGAGAGTGGTATGCTCAGAGGCCTGAAAGAGATAGCGATAAGGAAATGGAAAGAAGGAGGTTATTAGTCAGGGTTAGAGCACGGATATAGCCATTGAGTTTTAACAGCAACAGCACATGTTTATAGCAGTTTTGTTAGGAGACATGAAATAAGAAATATCTGTAATATCAACATCACATACTAAGTATGGATAGTGTTGGAATCCATAGCTTTCTGTAGTCGTACCATAGAGTGCAAGGAATTACAAGTCAGAATTGCGGATGATCCATAAATCATCCTTCATATACAGTTAACATTTGTAATGGTAATCTGTCTATACACTGGCATATGTGACTGAAATAAACTATTTACAAGGACAACACCTGTATACATAAAGTTCAAGACAACATCATTCTAGTAACTTACGACAACCTCTGTTAAAATTAGCATTTGGAGTAAATATGAGTTTAAACATGTACCTTTTGAAATGAGTAACTTTAACAGATTAATAATCACCACAAGAGAAATTCTACCAGTTGCCAATGTACCTCTCATTCCAAATCATAGAGTCAAAGTACCATTTGTGCCATACATAACTATTGACATTAATTAAATTCAAGGTTTGGGGAATCCCATTTATGCATATCCACGTAAATTGGTAAATACTGATTTTTATGTATTTACCGATCAGCATATTGCTAACTACAAACTGAGTGGTACCTCAAGGAGCATTTCTGTGTTTTTGTATTTTTAAGATTTCTTATACTTGAGGATCATGATGGCTACTTTGAGAAGGCTGAGACATGTCCATGCACTCAAATGGACCAGCGAGGAGATGGCACAGATGTTGACAGTGTAAATCAGACTGGGGCAGAGAATGAGATCCAAACCCAGGAACTTCACTATGATCGACGTGTGGAACCAGATTGTGAGGGACAACTGAAGGAGAATGGGGATTTACTGCACTGCAGTGCAGGTTCATCACCACTATCATGACCTGTATTGGAGGGATGTGGAGGAACTTGAGTCGCCGAGGTGTGGGTGTGTGCCCATATTCTACATATACCTGAGCAATGCTACAAATTTTACAGATATATCTCTGTATCATGTATATATCATATAGATGTTTTTATAGTCATGTATCACCAGCTGTGATAATTAGCTCTTGGGGATAAGTCAGTAGACTTGGTAAATAATGTCCTCTTGACTATGGGTTCGATATTCACATTGCTATTTTATGGAATAACATGTATAATATCCATATGTATGCCCTTTATAGATGTACAATTGTTTTACACCATCTAACTACATAATTTCACATAGCCACTGTTGACATGCATCACAGCTGCCTATAGCACCTAGGCTGTGGATGACTGTGCATTTCATAGTTTCCATTAGAGTCCCACTGTATGACCTGTTGGAGCATTACAAGTTAGAATACAAGTAGGTATATTACTTCCTTACATAATTCCTCCTAAACAATTACACAGACACATTTATTTAATTTAAAAAGTAATGTCTGTATTATGTTTTCAGTTATTGCAATAGTTTATATTAAGGTTTATGCTGTTCAAAGCATTAATCCATAATGTTCAGATAACATCAACTTTCTAATAACAGGGTTTGTAGAGCAGTACCTGTTTATTTAAGAATAATATGGTGACTGTTAGCTTGGCTTATAAAGCAACAGAACAGCAAGTCAAAATTTTGGTGTGCTACGGGTTCCAAACCACATAGGAGAAACACATATCTGTAACAGTTCCCTTGGTGAACTTCACTCATAGCAATTTTTTTGGAAGAACCATAGTGCCATACTTTATATTAAGGTTTATGTTGTGCATGGTAATGACTCTCTGATATAGTCTTTGAATGTCTATGAATATGGTCATAATCTGAAACACTCTAATAACATCAGTTGTTGAACAACACTGTTTGGAGAGCAGCATCTGTTCATTTAAAAGTAGCATGTGCTGACTGTTAGATTGTAAGGAAGCAGGCCATCATGTCTACCATTTTTGTGTTCTGTTTGTTCAAATCTGGAAAGGGGACACATATATCTGAAACTGTTATCTTGCTTTAATATACCCATAGCATTTGTTTACTAAAGTGTATTTCACTTATTGATATTAGTGTATATTTTGAGGTCTATATTATATGCTGAACCACTAAGCTTTTGAATGCCAAAACATTGACAGCTAAACGGCGAAAGCTTAAAATCACGAATGGCCACTTACACAAATGTTATCTCGGGAAAGAATTTGCTTGGCCATTATCAGGAATTTGCCCTTTCCTGAATGTAGAGCTAGCTCAGAGTTGGTATATTTAGTTAGGGGGGGTGTAGGGGTCATAGCCCCCACATTGGGGGGTGTGATGGGTGAAGCCCCCCACTTTGTTAGGGTTTGGAAGTTTATTTTAATTTGCGACAGCCAGGTGAATTTTTTCCCAAGGAAAAAAATCTGCATAAGTGTCCGTTTGTGATTTTAAGCTTTTGCCGTTTAGCTGTCAAAGTTTCGACGTTCGACAAGCTAAGCGGTCGATATTGTAATATAGACCTTATTTTGAGTGTAGCTGCAAAAAGCTTGCTTATTTGTCAAATTCTTGCTAATAGATCTGTAACATTCCATTAACATCAGCTATTTAACTGTGGGAGCAGTAGATCTTCTAAATCCTGCTGTATATTTCAGCAATTTTTGATATTTAATTTTATTTAATATTAATACTGCATACTTTGTAAAAATGCTATGAAGGTCTGTTTTCTTATGAAATTTTGAAGCCGATAGTACAGCAACATCATCATCAATTTTTGCGGCACTGGGATGGGTAGACTAACAGTAGAAATGAAGAACAGGGAACATGTTTGCATTTTCCTACTGATGTGCAATTTAACAAGGAATAATGGTCCTCACACATACCTTTTTGTGTCCTTAATGTACAGCAACATGGATGGTTCTATTTACAGAAGCCATGTGCTACATAACACTTTCACACTGCCTAAGGAATGTATGCTCAGCATTACTGTTATTGTATCTGAACACAGTGAGAAACTAACTTCAGTTATATTACTAGAGCTATCTAAGGCTTTTGATACAGTCACGCCCTAAACTACTATTATGACTTGAGTCCATAAATTGCTCCCCACACTCTCTAACTTGGTTTTACAACTATCTTCACAATAGAAAACAACCAGTCAGATGGCAAACAAACAATCCAAATATCTAATCAATAATACAGGAGTTCCCCAAGAGTCTATTCTTGGGCCCCTGCTTTTTAACATATTCGTTAACAATGTCCATAAAGCATCCCAGCAAAGTACACTCATCCAATACACTGACGATTCAGCTATAAACACTTCTTCAAACAACTTCTCAGATCTCCTAAAGTTATCTCAAAAAGCATTTACATCAATCAAATCCTGGCTAAATGAGATTCAGCTGGTAATTAATCCCAAATAATCTAAACTCTTACTATTTTCATACAAACCTCTAACTCTAGACTTTAAGATATTCTCACAAAACACCAGTGAAATTGAACCTGTAAAAATATCAGAACTACTAGACATTATAATTGATGATAAACTCTCCTTTGAGAATTATATACTCAGCCCAATCAAAAAGAACCATTTCAAGCTAGGTAAGCTCTCTAGGCATAAACTCTATTTGGACATGTCTACTAAATTAAAATTGGCTAACAGTCTACTTCTCTCTTCTCTCCTCTATGGTAGCCCCATTTTAACTAATCTACACACATCTCTCATGAATAAATTACAACCATGCTACTACAAAATAGCAAAGTTTGTCTCCAATATGCCAACTTGCACACATCACTGTCTAGCCATTAAAACTTTAAACTGGTTTGAATTTCCCCATTACCTATATTACACCCAACTAACTCTCACCCACACATTGTTATATAACCCAGGTTACTGCCCTTCTCTTCAAACTATGCTACAAACATATACCCCAACCTGTTATCCTAGGTCTTCTAATAAACAGCTCCTAACTATAACAAAATCCAACAAAAGAGCTGGACAAAGCCTTTATTCCCATACCATTGCCAAACTATGGAATGCTCCACCTTCCTCTATTACTCAACTAGACTCCATAAAAGCATTCAAGTCAGCACTAAAATACCACTACCTTAATAACCATATCTGTTCCTGTTATCACATGATTAATCCACCTTAAATAAGTAGTTACTTTAACAACTTCTAACAAGTATTTTAGAAACTTCAGTATATCAGTTAACTATCTCTATCTTTTCTCCATCACAAGATTTTCTCCTTTTTCTAGCCAGTTCAAGTATATAATTAGCTTATTTTTTTACTTTTGTAACTGTTTTAACTGAATGACTTCAAGACAAGTACATTGGATTGAATTGTTTGAATCACTGCTTTAATATTGCAATTATCATCTGTATTTTGCCTATACCATTTAAATATGCTGTTATATAAAAATTTTTGTAATTGTTTTTGGAGCTTTTCTCCTCGGACCTCCACTGAAAATGGGCCTTTGGCCCAGTGGACTTTCCTGGTCAACAAATGTCAAAAAATAAATCAATAAATAAATAACTAAATTTATTTTTCACCTGTTTAGCTACATGAGCAGCATATGTTCATACTTTGAAATCCTAAGCCAAGAGCATTATCAAGATGATGTCATGACATAAAATCTTTTCACTGCCTGCATAAGAGGGTTGTTCATTAAAGATGTGTTAGGTAGACAAGTAGTACTCAAGGTTGGAGTCTGGATATAGATTCTGGTTACTGGATTGAATTTACTGTCCTCAAATCTGTATTCAAAGATGTTAACACTTGAATATAAAAATGTCAATTGTAGATTTTGCTTGTATAATGTTCTTCAGATGGAAATGTCTATGAACTGTGTTGACAAATGTATAGTAGTGTTATTTGACGGATTCATTTTTCATACATTCTATTTTTTGTTTTGGGAGACAGGGAGTACAATCTGAACAGAGCCACATGCATCGAGCAGATGCACAGGCTTGAGGATCAGCCTGTGAGAGAGGAATGTTGATTTTTCTATGTATTTTATGAACTGAAATGCATATCCCCCTGTTTTCAGGCCTGTATTTTTCACAATAATATGTCTACTGACTAGAATGCAGGAATACCCATCATGTATCTCTAAGGAATGCAAAATCATTACAAAGTAGCTGTGCTTACAACTTTGGATAAAATCTAACAATGTTGATTTTTTTATGTATCTTTGACCAATTTATTCAGCACACATTTTTATAAATGTACTACACAACATAAATGACAGTTGCTTTTGTGTATCTGCCACACATCTTTTAAGGTCGCAGTTTTGTCCGGCTATATTTTCTGATGCTTGATCTGTTTTATATAACCTGTCTATTCACAAAATAAATGAGTGTCTGCTGTGTCAGTGTTTGCAGACTGTGCGGCATAGTCTTCAGTTCAACACTGGTATTGCATATGCCTCAGACACCTTGGGTGTTCTTGTTGAAACACAGTTATAGCCCAGGTTTACTGACACTTGAGAAGATACCCATTTGATTGTGCAGTTCACTACCAGCAAGCATATTCCATAGATTTTTTTCAGTATTTTGTCCACAATATTGTCAAATCACTTTCTCTTCATTTTAGCAATGATACACTGTGGCTGCTTATATACATCATTGAATGGAGACAGTACAATATGTTGATTTAAGCATTCATATATATTTTACTAAGCTAATGTGTGTGTGCGTGTGTGTGTGTGTGTGTGTGTGTGTGTGTGTGTGTGTGTGTGTGTGTGTGTGTGTGTGTGTGTGTGTGTGTGTGTGTGTGTGTGTGTGAAAAGCATATAGAATTGTTCAGAAAAGAATACTGTTGTCCTTTTCAGGAGTACTACATACAAGGCCATAGATAACTCTGTCCATAATGGACATGTCTCAGTCCCTGTGTAAATTATTATAATCATATTGTGTTGTGCTGTGATATTCATGGGACTGTTCTGCATGATGGACATTTGTTTTTCTTTTCTGTTGTATTTTTCAATTAATCTTTACAGAGCACGGTACAAGTGGGTGCTCTCCTGTCCAAAGATAATGATGTGTGCATACAAGGCCATTGCCAGATTCCTCTGAGGATGACAGTGATGATGATGATGATGATGATGATGATGTCAATGCATCTGGACCTGCCCCTGTGCATGACATCCTGCCTGCACCCTGGGGGAGACATTGACATGACTGGGAGAGAGACCATTTACAGGAGGAGATCTGAGAGGTCATGACTGATGTGTTTCAAACACAGATGAGGGACATGATGGGGACCTTCCCTGAGGATGTGGCATGGACTATGCAGGATTCATTCAGTGTGATTGCTTGTGAGATCATTCAAGAGTCTGATCCTCATCAGCCAATCCCTATGGTCGTTACATATTATCTGTGTGCTCCACTTGTGTTATGCTGCCAACATTGTGATTGTCATTTCATTAATTAAACTGTATATGCACTCTTTTGCATGTATACCATGTATCCGTCATGCTTATGTTTTATTATCATATGAAATTTACTTTGAGTTCAATGTGTTTATAACACACACACATTAACACATACTGCTTTCCACACACATGTAACTGTCCACACATTGTAGAAGTTAACCTTCAGATATTACTGCAATAGGTAGCCAGTAAATGTGTGTTACTAGGGAGACTAACAGACAGCATATGTTGTCCATACTCCATAACTAACAGTGTGATATGCATCAAATTTATGTTTTGCCATATCAGGTTTGTGCAACATAGAGACATGTCATTCCACATCTTTTTGGATGATAGCTGTCATGATGTTCCACTGTGGTTTAGTGTCATGGTTTAGCAATACTGATGCCATGTGGGATCATATACAGGTATATCCTATCTATGTGCAGTCCTCCTTTGCTGACTGCATCAAACAGCAATGTAACATTAATCCATATACAATGTTACAGTTACATTCGTTCACAGTATATTACACCATGTTTGTTGTATGTAACATTTCCACACCTATGACATAGTGACATTAGTGTACACCTTTCAGAAATAGTTGTACACATTAAATGACTGCATGTCTGTCTGCACATAGTCAGATACATACTGACACAGAAGGGGTCTGAATGGAGAGATGATAAGTCAGCAAGCAAAAGAGAATTGAATTCATCCTCATGTCTTGGCGAGCACCTTCATGAGATGGACCCCGTTTTTTTACAAAATCTCACCAAGACAATTCTGATATGTAAACTGTATTTATATAGCATATATCATGGACAGAAGTAGGTTAAAAATAAAAAAGATAGCTGGGTGCAAAAGATCCAGGATAAAAAAGTGCCCAATCCTGGTAGCTGAACTGGTGCCAGGACTGGAAAAAATGACAGTGTAGAATCCTTAAGACACAAAACCATTCTTTCAATAGGACTAGGCCATACCTTTGGGAAGGATGGCCCCCCTGTTGCAGAAGGAAGTAACAGTCCACAAAAATTGCAAAAAGTGATAGGCCAATGAAGGGCCATAAAGATGATTGAGTGGACTATTGAGGATAAGAAAGAAATTATGTATTGTTACTACTATACAAAAAGCTCAGAATTTCCAGGCAGAAGATACACAAAAAGATTAAAAGAGAAATTAGAGGAAAGAAAAATACTTCCACAAGAAAAAACTGTCAGAAGCTTCAAATAAATATTTGTGTTCATTAATGCAAAAGATTTATGATAAACATTATATAGACCAAGAAACCCTGGACTGTTTGGCAAAAGACGCACCTGGGGAAGCATAAAAATATTAAGAACAAACTCTAGAGACTTTTGAAAAGTACAAAAATGAAATACGGACATGGGAAAGAAAGAGAGATCTGATTCGGTACAACATTTATGCAAAGGAGAAAGCCAAACTAATCAATACAAAAAAGGCAGCCCCAAAGATAATTGAAGAGAAATACAGACAAAGGCATCCAGATATGGAAAATTTCACAATAAAAAATAAAGTCAAAGTTATGAAATACTTGCGAAGTGAAGGATTTAGTGTAGAAAGTTTAACACAGGTTACATCACAGCATAATCAAACAATGAGTCCCCAAAGTAAGGAGTAACAGGAGGATCAGGAGACATCTGAAAAAGAAATACTGACTTGGGAAAGAAAAGGAGATTTAATATGGTGTAATATTTATGCAAAGGAGAAAGCAAAACTAATCAAAACAAAAAGAGCAGCACCAAAGACATTTGAAGAGAAATATGGGCAAAGGCATCCAGACATGGAACATTTTACAATTCAAAAAATAAGAAAACAAAGAGGAAAAGTAGAAAATAGGATTAGCAATTGAGAAGTTAAAGAAATAGAAGCTGAGGTTATGGATTATCTGTGAAGTGACGGATTTAGTGCAGAAAATCTAACTCAGTAAACATCACGGCAGGATAGAGCAAGGGATCCCCAAATTAAGGCAACATCAGTGGCGCAGGAAACATCTGATCAGTTGCCAAATGAAGATACTTTGGAGCCTTCCATAGGAAACCAGTATAAATGTACAGTTGGAGTTGCACAGTAAGGGGAGGAACAGGAAACTGTGGCAACTATGATGCAGCCAATGTTGTGGGGTGATAGGCCAGTGAGTTCTCATATGAAAGAGCATTGGATGACACAGGATGAAACCAAAGAGAATGTGGCACTGGAAGATGATGTGGAATGACCTATAGAATGCCCACAGGAAATTGAGAACAAAGAATATGCCCACAGTTTAGAGGAAAATGACCTATGAGAAGAGGTGCTTGATTTAATAGAGATGGACAGACATATTAAGATCAGTAAAAGAAACAGATTACAGAAAGTCAATAAAACTCAAAAAGTTAGGGGTCTAATAAAACAAATGAACACAGTAATTAGTCCACAGAGATTCATGTGATATAACAGAAGTAAATAGGATATATTACTGTGCAGCTAAATTAATAACAGATAAAGTCTTACCACAAAAACACCAGGTAGTAAGGGAAAAGAAGGGGATAAATTGAATGCCATCATGAACGTATAAAACAGAGAAAACTATAAAGCAATTAAGACAAGAAGTGTGACTGTTAGAAGAGTATCAAAGAGGGAACAGATCAAGAAAAATACTTAGAAACATAGATGTGATAAAAATCAATGCACAGTATCAGAGCAGATCAGGATCTATCATGCACTACTGCAAATAATGAACTAAATATATCAGGACAGGTAGACAAACTTAAAAGATATGTAGATAAATAAGCAATTTATTGATGGCCCAAAAATTTTATAGAGAATTGGGAAACAAGGCAAAGGGAATCAAAGCACCACCAAAAAAAGAAGAAATAGATACATTTTGGAGAAAAATTTATGAAGACCCTGTAGAACAAGACAAAGGTGCTAAATGGATAGAAGACGTAAAAGAAAGAATAAGAAGATCAAATCTACAGGATATGCAATGAGATGATCTAATGTCCAGAGAGACTGAAAAAAGTTAAGAAAAGCTCCTAAATGGAAAACGCCTGGCCCAGATGCAGTACCTAACTTCTGGTTAAAGTATTATCATCTTTACATGAAGATTTAGCATTGAGTAAGAACTTTGTATGCACACTCTGAACAGACACCAGCCTAACAGCAGGAAAAACAATGCTCCTACTTCAGAGTGAACCTACAAGCTATCCCAAAAACTATAGACCAATAGCCTGCCTTCTGACAATGTATAAACTATACTCTGGAACTGATGCCAACAGAGTTTATAGTAATTTAGAATAAAACTCAATCATGACAATGGAATAAAAGGGTAATAAAAGAAAGTCATATGGAACTAAGAATCATTTGATGTTAAATAATGCCATAATGGAGAACTGTAAAAAAGGGGAAGAATCTAAGTATGGCACAGATAGACTACAAAAAAAAAAAAAAAAAAAAAACATTTGACAGTATCCCACATTCATGGATAAAAGAGTGCTTAAAAATGTATAAATTACACCCTACAGTGATTGACTACATTACAGTGACCATGAAGCAGTGGCAGACCACTCTGCAGTTAAGCTGTGTCAAAGGACTAATTGTTATTCCAGGGATAAAAATTCAAAGGGGGATATTCCAGGATGACTCTCTTACTGCTACTATGTTGTCTTGCCCTTAACCCATTAAGGTGTCTACTTAACAGATTAGGTCATGGCTATAATTTGGTTTCCAGAAAACAACAAATTGTAAAGACTTCTCATCTTCTATTCGTAGATGACTTAAAACTGTATAGTTCATCAGATGAGGAACTGAAAGCACAACTACAAGTGGTCAAAACTTTTCCAGATGATGTAAGAATGCCATTCAGTCTTGATAAATGTGCAAACGCAACCTTTAAAGCAGGAAAGCTACAGCAACAAGAAAACATCAGTTTGGGACAGGAATGTGATATAATAGAACTTGAGCAAGAGAGAGTGTATAAATATTTGGGAACTGATGAAGGATCAACAATAAAACATGAACAAATGCAAATAAAACTCAGTAAGGAATATTTTAGAAGGCTTAAATTAATACTAAAAGCAGCATTGACATCTGAGAACAAAGTCCAAGCTGTAAACCAACTTGCTCTTCCTGTCCTAACTTACAGTTTTAGAGTGACTGACTAGCCCAAAAAGGTGTTGGATAGTCTGTACAGGAAAACAAAAAGGATGCTTCATGCTCATCAAATGATTTATAAAAATCAGTGCATACCAAGACTATATATTCCCCGTTCTGAAGGAGGCATGGGCCTCCTCGAAATTGATTACATATATAGCTTTGCAATAGTGGGACTGCATACATATCTGCTGACCTCACAAGATCCAAATGTAATGAAAGTTTTGAACCATGAGGAGAACAAGCCTAAGATGACTTCCCTGCTTAATTTAGCAGAAGCATATACTGGCATCAAGTGGGAATGGAAATCAAACTAGAAGCAGATAAAAATCAGGCAGCAACTGATTGTGCCAAAAAAATAAAAGAATATAAGGTGAAGGATCAAATGAAAAGGCAAGAAATGTGGAAAATGTATAAATGTAGTTGAAAGCATAGAAAACTCCTGGAAGAACCTCATGTTGATCAGGATCGAATGCAGGAATGGTTAAGGAGAGGTGAATTCAAACCAAAAGACAACAGGTGAATATTGGTGGCCCAAGATAATGGACTACATGCACATTGGTTTACAAAGTCCATTGAACATGTGGGAGAAAGAGACAAATGTAGGTTTTGTAAAACAGAATTGGAAACGGTTGCAGACCTTGTTGCATTTTGTGACATACGAATGGCAGAAAAACTGTATACTGAAAGGCATAGTAATGTGGCAAGACTGTTGCACTGGAGATTGTGCAAATATTATAATATTGAAGTAGCTGAAAAACACTGGAAACATAAGCTACAAAGCATCATAGAAAATGATTATGTCTATATCACATGGAATCACCCATTACCAACGGTTCAAAAACTAGATGCGAGAAAATCAGATATAGTGGTCCATGAAAATAAGTCAAAAGTAGCATTGATCACTAAAATAACTACACCCAGAGACTACAGTGCCTTATGTTTATAGAGATACACAGTCATAAAACATCAGGATTTGCAGGCAGTAAAGATAGCAATGTGGAAGAAAGATACCCAGACAGTTCCAGTAGTAGAAGGAGCAACGGGTCTTATAATAAAGAATCTACAATCATATTTAGATAGGTTACTGACACATGTAACTCTATACAAATTGTCAAAGGAGTCATTACTGGGCACACTGTGGGTGCTGCAAAGAGCACTTCTGGCTGCCATCAAAGATTGACACATTACTAACTTCATGAGCTTTAATCATACTTTAACTTAGGAATGGGATCCATTCCCTTTATATATTAGAAACCCAAAAGACTTGGAGAAATTAAAATAAGATACAGAAAGGTACCTTTGATGTGTGCACATTCAGTGATTTACTGCTGATGTGTTATAATTGTAGAACAGCATGTGTGTGCTTTGTCTTTAAGAAGCATTTCAAGGAATGAACATGCATATATAAATAGCAAGCACGTGCTATACCCAGTGCCATTTTGAGAGTGTAGCCAGAGTGTGCACATGTATGAGTGTAATAGCTAGTTTTTTTATACGTTTATCTAAGTTAAAGCATTAAGCCTGAATCCTGATGTGTGTAAATAATAAAGCTGCTTGAACACCCACAAAGGCTTGTCTATTGCGTCCTGATTAGACAAGAGACATGGAGTCAGAAGAGGGATGCCAGAAACTGATATTCAGAGCCATGAGGTGCAGAGACAACAGTGAAGGTAAACTAAAAGAATCGAGCACTAGAGAGAAACATTGATAAAGTACTTTCATCTTGTTCAGTGTGTAATAGTACTAAACTCCATCTGCAAAGAGAACCACTTCAAGTTCCTGAACTACCTTGGTCAACAGTAGCCACTGATATATTTGAGTGGAACAAGCAGCATTACTTGGCATTGGAAGACTCTTATTTGAACTGGTTTGAGATTGATCTCCTAGCTAACCTAATATCCACTGCTGTTATTATTAAGTTAAAATGTCATTTCTCAGTCCATGGTAGTCCACACGGTGTTATTTCTGACAATGGTACCCAATTTACTATTCAGTTGTTTCGGAAATTTGCAAGAGAATAGGACTTTGTAGATATTACTATTAGTTCAGAATATCCGCAGTCAAATGGTCTAGCTGATCATGCAGTGCAGAGTGCAAAGCAATTACTTGAGAGGTCAAAGCGTGACAAAATCGATGTTTATTTGAATCTACTTAATCTCAGAAGCATACACCATGATGATATACTTGGCTCACCTGCTCAGAGACTTCTACTATCCAGGCAAACCAGAACAACATTGCCTATCAGTTCCAGTTTGTTAAGGTCTAAAGCTAGGAGCAACCAGACTGTTAAATCTCAACTATTCAGAAACTGCTCTTTCCAGAAGTCCGTCTATGACAAATCAAGCAGATTTCTTCTTCCATTGAAAGAAGGAGAGACAGTGGGGATAGAAATGGCAAAAGGTTTTGACCTGATTGGTCAAGTTACAGGCATATGTACCAAGTCGAGATCCTACTTGGTAGAATCTAAGGGTGTGCATTACAGCAGAAATTGTGGACATCTTCTTTTTGTACCAGAACTGATATTGCAGCATTGTTCCTGTGATGCAAACTCTAAATCTCAGAGCAATCTAGGCAATGTTCCTTTTCCAGAATATGTCTTAACTTCTACTACCATTTCCAGTGATGTTCCAGATGTCCTGAAAGTTGAACATTCTGCAGAGTCAATCCCAGTTGCTAAGTCTGATTCTACTTTTTATGTCACATGATTTTGTCATATTTCCAGACCTAGTAGGGAATACACAACGACCTGGAGTTAACTGTATTTTCGTGTATTTGATTCTGTATAATTGCATGACCAAGAATTATTTGTATTGATTGCATGTCAATCACTGTTTTAACATTGCAAGTCTATTTCTCAAAGCGGGAGGATGTTGAACAGAGTGTGTGTGCTGTCTTTAAAAAGCATTTCAAGGAAAGACAAGCGACAGTAATGATGCTCAGAAGAGTGTACTCTGCTCCATAATGAGCAGGGTGGTTGACATATACCTGTGTTTCTTTAGTGGAAATTTGCATGACAGTATATGTGTATGTGCTTTTAATTTTTAGCTTGCTTACCTTTGCATGTTGATATGAGGTAATTGCACATTACTGTTTATGTGCATTTTATACACATCCAGTGCATATGTAAATAGCAAGTACATGGTATACCCAGTGCCATTTTGGTAGTGCAGCCAGAGAGTGAACATGTATGAGTGTAATAGCTAGTTTGTTTATAAGTTTATTTGTTAACACATTAAGCCTCAATCCTGATGTGTTTGTTTATAATAAACAAGACTAAAGACATGCTTCTGGAGCATTTCTCCCCGGGCCTCCGCTGAAAACAGGATCTGTGGAACCTAGTCGGACATTCCCGGTCAACAAATGTTAAATAAATAAATAAATAAATAATAAAGCTGCTTGAACAGAACCCATGAAGTCTCATCTATTGCGTCCTGACTAGACAAGTGGCAGTAATGATGCTCAGAGGAGTGTACTCTGCTCCATAACGAGCAGGGTGGTTGAAATATACCTGTGTTTCTTTAGTGGAAATTTGCATGACAGTATATGTACATGTGCTTTTAATTTTTAGTTTGCTTACCTTCGCATGTTGATATGAGATAATTGCACATTACTGTTTATGTGCGTTTTATACACATCCAGTTCTATGGACATCAGCAATCCATCTAGCTATTTGACATACATTTTCCATTTGGTTAAGTGCATGGCTGTGTGGATTCATACAGTACCCTGTGTCCTTTACACTTGTTTTTGCATTGAGTCATAGGTTCATAGGTTCATAGGCTGATACTAGGCTATCTGCTCTAGGGCATTTACAAGCCTAGCCAGAGTGTGTTTGGCTTTCGCCACCCTTCTTAGATTAGTTTACTGTGCCTCTGTATAGTAGGTCACAGAAGATAGCCCATTTAAGGTTAGTTTACCATGCCTCTGTCTAGCAGAGACACAGAAGAGATCCCAAGGGTAAATTTACGATCTCCCATCCAAACGTCAAGATTCTTCTTCAAGAGGGTCATTGAGAGGCTCTGTCTGACATGGATTGGGATTTTGTTCCAGAGTGAGGGGAGCCTCTGGGATATGAATCTATCCCTCCAGCATATTCTATTTATTTCTGTGCTGAGGTTTAAGTCACTGGAGCGTGTAGTCCTGATGGATTTGGATTTCTTGAGGTGGAGCATGTCCATTAATTCTGGGTTGGACATGGCTTTATACGTCAGGCACAGATCGCCTCTGAGTAGGCGGTAAGCAACTGAGTAGAGCTGGAGTTTCTTTAGCCTAACTGCGTAGGGTATCTGTTTGAGTCCCTTGATCCTCTTGGTGAGGTACTTTTGGGGTCTTTCTAGTTGTAGCAGGTGTCGGGTAAGGTACATCCCAAATGGGGCATTGTATTCAATTATGGACCTGATGAGTGATGAGTAGAGGGGCACAATGACCTCCCTTGATCTAGATGTGAACCCCTTTGTGATAAGTTGGGCTATATAGAATGTTTTTCTAACCACTTTGGCAATGTTATTGTCAAAGGAGAGATTGCAATCTACTTGGGTCCCGAAATCCCTAATTACTTCTTCCGTACTTAATGGATTACCACCTATGTGGTAATTTGTGGGCACTTTGTTTTTCCCAAAGGGGATGACTATGCACTTTTTGGCATTTAGCTTTAGGCCATGGCTCTGGCACCAGTTATCTATCTCTGTGAGACCTTTTTGGAGGATGCTTGTGTCAGCCGGCGAGTTGATTATGGCCCCCAGTTTGCAATCATCTGCAAACTTTGTCAGCCATAGTCCTCCTGTGTTAGCCTGTACCTCAGAGAAATATATACCAAACAAGAGAGGTCCCAGGACTGAGCCTTGTGGAATGCCACTTGTAACTGGTTTAGAGTCTGACATGGCACCTGCAATTCTGACCATGTGGGTTCTATCCCTGAGCCAGTTTGCAACCCATCTTGTGACATAGGGGTTGATATTTAAGCTGGTGAGCTTATTTATGATGCCCGAGTGGGGTATTGTGTCGAAGGCTTTTGCAAGGTCAAGGTAGGCGGTGTGGACTACCTTCCCCTTCGTCTATGGCCTTGGTGACCATTTCAAAGAAATTGACCAAGTTCAAGAGGCAAGATCTGCCCTTAACAAAGCCGAATTAGGTAGGATCCAGTGTTTGGAGATTCCCAATGTCTTTGTTTATGAGTTCCATGATGATACACTCCATAGCTTTGTAGTCCAGGCTAGTTAGGCTTATAGGGCGATAGTTTCTTGGCTCTGTTGTGACACCACCTTTATGGAGTGGGACCACTGTTGCTGTATGCCATTCTTTGGGTACATATCCTGTTGTAAGGCTGAGACTGAACAGTGATTTTAAGTGAGGGTTCAGTTCTTCTTGGAGCTCATGTAAAACTTACTGTGTCCTGCCTTGCCCTGATGTGGACCCATGTTGTCCACCTCCCTACCACCTTCATATTTCCCTATTATTTTTTGAAGTTATGTGTGTCTTTGTTAATGGCACTGCCCATTGCCATTTATTAATATTACACAATGAACACATGTCACATGTACGTCCATTGTACGATGCAGGACATGTGCATACATGTTGCTGGCTAATGCTTGCAATACATCCTTGTTCTCATTATGCTTGTGTATTACCCAGTGTATTTTTTTCACATCCATGTGCACGACCTGCTATATTCATTATGCTGTACTATTACATTTTTGAACATATTATTATATGTCATTAGAGGGACATTAAAAATGCTTTAGCTAAACATGCTTTTAATAATGCACAATGCAATACTTTCCATTTTGTGGTTCTTGAACATGTTTCTTTGCCTTTTGGTGACTGCAATCCCCTTCTGGAAGTTAAAGAATTGAAATGGCAAGTTAAATTACAGGAAAACATCCTCTCTGGGCTCAATGGGAAACTTAATGTTAGAAGCATCCTTAATTGGATTAGATAGGGAGTACGCATCCCCTCCAGAATGTAAACTTTTTTCCCATTAGTTATTTTTTCATTCCGCTATTATTCTGATGGAGTTTAACTGGTTAACACTATTTTAATGACTGAAAGCACTTAATATTTTAATATTTTCACATTTTTCAGACTGCTTTGGATTCTATCTTGTGTATTGTTTGTATCGAAGTAGTTTTTAATGAAGAAGGAATTTCTGATTTGAACTCTTGGTCTCAGTCTCCTTATTGTGCAAGCTTCCGAGGTATTTTATTTGTTACAGAGTGTAGTTTTACCTCAAAGACTGTGGACAGTTTTCCTGCGGTTATATTTATATGTCATTAGTGTATGCATGTGTATTGACCTTGATTTTGTGTACATTTAATTTATGCCACTGATGGACATACATACACATCTAAACCTGTATGTTGCCTTTGACATGGCATATGTGTGTAATATACACACATCCATTCCACATGTCATTTGGTTCTGTACACCTTCTTGTGGATGTAGCAGTATTTATTGTTCTTATGCAGTATTTCTGTTTGGCACTGTGCTTGGTTGTTTACTTTTCACATGAGTGGTCATAAGTTTGCTTCTGTCCTCTGGAGGTATCTGCCATTGTTAGACCTGCATTTGCTCATCTGTGATTCTGCTTGGCTTACACATGCAATAATGATGTACTAATTGTATATGTGTATATTATCCAACGTGTATTGAAATCCTACTTTATTACCCTGGAACACACATCTACCATTGCTCATACATATTCAGTTATGACTGCCACATCGTTTGCGATATGTCACAGCATGAGAGTGCATAGGTAGATATTTTTTTCTGCATTTCACCATGGCTGGTATGAATCTCTACCCTGTTCAACAACTTGCTGTCTGTGTGATTTACCTATCCTTATTTTTTTTTTGCAGCCTTTGTCTGTCTTGTGATGTGCTATTTGTTCTATGGGTATACCTGCTGTGATTACCTTCACCCCCTCTTTCCCAATGTTTACCTTCTTAAAAAAATGGTGTCTATACCCACCAGAAAAAAAAATGCCTATCCTCTGACTTTCCCTCAAATTTTCCTATCTCCTACTTTCTCTGGGTGTGTGAATTACTTGTGATCCTCACACAAGTCCCAAACCCATTATTAGCAACTGTTAGCTATGGTGATGTGGCCATGATTGCTCTTTGCCTTTAATTTTTTTTATTAGAAAATTTACAGATTCCATTGAAATCTAAGTCCAAGCCAATGTATTTTAGTGATACACATATTATGTAGATATTCATAGTTGTCTCTGAGTTTACTTTAAAGAGTGATGTAAATATATATATATATTATAGTCTTGCAGCTTTGAAGCAGATATTATAAGTCAGTGGATGATATACAGAAAAATCTGTAGTTGTCTGAGACATTTCTGTGTCTACTCCTGCAAATATATGTTATGAATGCCATACGGCTTACAGAGGTATAGTTGACATTGTTAACACTTTTTTTTTATCATAATGGAGTCAGTTACATTCCATAGTTGTCCTTAACCTTACTATACAGATTTTGTTATTTCTATACAACTATCAGGATTCTTGACTTGTGATCATATTTCCATAACTTTTGTACTGTACAATGTGATTGGACAACCATTTCTTATTAATTACAGATTACTTGTGCATTTCTATGTACCATTGTAACTATGATATCCTAGTGTGCGCTGAGCTTTTCTGAGTTTCTTGTCATACATTAACACATTACACTATCTAGAAGATTTGCACTTATATCGGTGCAATGCACCAGATTCCACAAACTTTATAGAATCTGGCCCATATACAGACTGTTGTTTCATTCTTTCTTTTGGTGTTGATTACAAGGATATCTACCCACTTGTTAGAGGCCCATTTTCCTTGAAGGCCTGGTGAAAAACCTTCCATCTAAGTGTGCAGGTAATGTAAAGTAATATACACATACATATTATATGAAATGTAAAGTAATATACACATACAGATTATATGAAATGTAAATTAATATACACATACAGATTATATGAATAGTAGTCATGGTCACAATAATTTCATGCAAATGAATTCATAAGTATGGCATCACTTTATAAACTAAGAGAAAGTTTGTATTTGGACAAGGAGATAATCAAAATATGAATCTTTCTTTCACAGTATGTCACTCCTGATCTGATTTGAAGTAAACAAAACAATTTGTTTTATTAGGATATATACAACAAGTACTTACATGGGGATACCACTGTAATGTTGTTTGTACATGTGGTAATATATGAATATTTTACTGCAGTAAGTGCATTTTACTTGATCCACAATGTATGCTTTTTTTGGATATTTTTTAAAGACAGTCTTGTTTATGGTACTTATAACACTATATGACAATTTTTTCCTATGTCCTACAGAATGGGTTCTTTCATTCCTAAGAGAAGCATGACAAATCTGTCAAATCAAACAAAAAGAGCACATTGCAACTGGATATTCATGTGCATGAAATTGTCATGTTACCCCTGCTCTTTGATGCTGTACACTTCAAGCTTAATACTGCAGCTATAACACGTTTCTGTTTATACACGTATGCCTGTTTAACAATATTATGAGGAAATGCGCTTCTTAGATGCATATCCCTTTTAACTGCAACATTTTCATAACTTTTTGATTATACAAAACATATGTTCTATAGAAATCTTTCATCTGATGCATTCAATAAAAAGGATTCTGGTCATGTGAAGAATCAATTTAATATTGGGACTATATTTTACCACTAACACTTTGTAATATGTTAGTTTTCTCTTTTCATTGAATTTGGATTAGTGTACTTTGCCCTATTTTTAGGCCAGAAACAACCTGGCAAACTTCAGTAGGAATGGCACTTGTCTTGCTGCCAATTTGCTATAATTCATAAGCCATTTTACTGCAGTAAACTGGTCAAGGTATAATGTTTTTTTTTTTCCTGAATATATAAACCTCCAGCTAGCATACAGAAACATGCAACATAGGATGACTGGAAGTATATCCTGCTCCAGGCATGTGTTTTGACATAAATTCTGTTAGTTACTTCCTTTGTAAGGTAACTTGGTGTTATGATCAGATACTTTAAAAATACATTTTATAGCTTTGTAGACATCTAAAAGAAATTTGACATATCTAACTAAAAAAGGAATGCGGCATTCTAATTAAATGCATTCTTCGGATATGCTTTGACTTCCAATTTGCAGCTTACTGATTTGCCAAATGTAATGTGAGATTTCATTTTTGGAAAACATTTTGTTAGGCTGAACACCTGCATAGATGGCACATAATTAAGGCATTATTATAATTAATTGTTGTGCCATATGCTGCCTTGTCACTCTTTTGGCCTTATTCATAGCAGTCTGAAGTATGACCTAATGAAAAATTATGCATGTATTATGTGTGTGCTAATTTCAGACAATGAAACAATCTGTGCACATGTTCTAGTTTAACAATTGCTTAATAGAAGTGAGAAGTATATTAGAGGCAGGCTGGCAGAAGTCCTTGCAAAAGCATCCTTCTGAATTTTTATTTACATGCCTCACACCATGCCACTGACACATCCTTGTAGAAGAACGTATCTTTTAGGCAAAAACAAGAGATCCTACAGTGTCTTGGTCAACTGTTTTAGTTTGGGTCAAGGTTTATATCCTAGCAAGGAGACAAAATAAGAGTATTACACACAGAAAAAATGTAATATTTTGCTTAAAGTGTTGCTGTGCTTCCATTTTATAAATCCACTGAGTGTGAACATTTTAATATTTTCCACTCTCCCATTCTCCCACTGTGAACCTGTATCAGATGAAGCACATATCTTTTAGCATCCAATAAACACAATGTTTTAACTAAACTCTTAGAAATATGTATATAAACATATATATGCATGTGTGTGTGTGTGTGTGTGTGTCTGTGTGTGTGTGTGTGTGTGTGTGTGTGTGTGTGTGTGTGTGTGTGTGTGTGTGTGTGTGTTTATGTGCATGTGTGTGCAAACAGTAACAATTATTTTAATAGTGAGGTCAATAGTGAAAAACAAAAGCTTAAAATTTATATAAAAAAGATAAATTGTGCAAAAAATATAATTATCATGTGTCACTCCTGATCTGATTTGAAGTAAACAAAAATATTTGTTTTATTATATATACAACAAGTACTTACATGGGGACACCTCTGTAATGTTGTTTGTACATGTGATAATATATGAATTTTGCACTGCAGCAGAAGCTTCAGCAAGTATATTTTATTTGATTCACAATGTGTGTTTTTTGGATACCGATGTAGTGGTGGTTAATGCATACGTGATTGTGTGCATGTACGTATATATTTAAATAGGTATATATTCATTCACTCCATCAAAATGGTTGCTGTGCGATTGACAGAGTGAATGACTGTAAAATGCATCATTTGTTCATTGAAACTGTGACATTTCACATGAATGGAACATTGAATGTTTATGGGTATGTTAAGTGTGGACTTGGGAAAGTAATGATGAAGCCTTTATATATTCAGAAGTTTTCATCATTAGTGGGTAGGGGTGTTTGTGTGAGTGTAGCTTGATATCGGTTAGGATAAGTTCAAGAAGGGGCATAGCTGTAGGGTATCAATCAGTCTGGATTATTTGCAGTATTAAGGAAAGGGTTTTTAAAGGTAAGGTAAGGTACAGGGTTAAGGTTAACCCTTCCAATCTGCCTTACTTATATTAACCCTGCCCTTTCCCTTATCCCCAGTACTATGCCATAGATATATATATATATATATATATATATATATATATATATATGTATATATGTGTGTGTGTGTGGGTTAACTATGAAATCTCGAAATACTGAAATCCCGAATTTTAGTATTTCAAAATCACATAGCCGAAACCTTAAAATCCCGAAAACCCATAACTACGAATCTCAAAATCCCGAACCTGCGCTACACATAGAGCACATACATAAACATACACACAAGTATCCCCACAAGCACACAGACAAACCTAGACCACATATAAGCAGGGGGGCAAGCCCCTCTGCACCACCCATATGGGGGGCTTCACCCGCACACCCTCCCTATTTATATATACTAACTCTGACATCGCACAATCAGACACACAAAAGTAACTCACGCCCACACATTTTACAGTCTCTTGCACACGCACATCACAGTCACAACACACAGTGACATACACTAAAGCCTCTAACCAGCACACTTCCACATACATACATACCCAAACTAACACCTAACCATTCACACACTGCAACTCCAGAAGCGCTAATCCAAAATCTCCGTACTTCGGGAGTTGGAAATTCGCTCTTCTGGTGTTTCAGGATTTCAAGGCTTCGGTGTTATAATTTTGAAATACTGAAATTCAGAATTTCAGTATTTTGAAATTATGAATGGAACCGACATATATATATATATATATATATATATATATATATATATATATATATATATATATATATGGGTCTATGCTGTTTTATCAAAATTTCGAAACCATATGGCTAAGACCATATGATCGAAGTTTTGAAACATCGGAACTACAACAACAAAAACAATAAACCTAACCAAAAAGCTTCACCTTTACATTTTTGTAAGGGGGCAAACCCCGCTGCACCTCCCTCATCCCCTGCTACTTAAATATACCAACTCTGAGATCACACCACATCGAGGAAAATGGTAAATCTCCCATTCTGCACTGTAGTTCCATCTCGATTCAAAGTGTTCAAAGTTTCAAAACTTTGATCATATGGTCTTAGTCATATGGGTTTTGAAGTTTTTAAACTTCAATAAAACAAGGTAGACCCATATATATATATATATATATATATATATATATATATATATATATATATATATATATATTTTTTTTTTTTTTATTTATTATAAAAAATATAAATATATATTATAAAAATATTTATTTTATTATAAATAATAATTTATTTATTCTTTTGCACACAATCCCTTTTTGCACACAATCCCTATTAGTATGCACACGGCACCACAAGGCTATTACTGTCTGACCAATTTACCTTATGTAACTGTGATTGTAATGTTAATTAAAATGCACACAGCACCCTGTTGGTTCACACTTTACTATTGGAAAAGAACTGTTATTAATTTAAATGGCCTGCTAGAACTAATGTATTTAAAGGAAGTGAAAATGGTTGCTCATAGTTATGAAACATGTCTTTCTGAAGAAGTCTTGATAATAAATAAGATGAAAGCACTAAAGTACTACAAGAGTTGTTGGTGTGAGTGTGATTTACTATTTTTTTTTGAGTGCGGTTAATTTTAGTTTTTTATATATATATATATATATATATATATATATATATATATATATATATATATATACATGGGTCTACTTTATATGATCGACAGACCATTTTATCGACACCCATTTGGTCGAAAGCTCATTTGGTCGACAACCAGTATTCAAGGCACTTAATAGGGATTCGCCCCCCCTCCCCAATGTTGTGCAACCCTGGAGTTGTTATATATAGCTAGGAAGTGTGTGGGGGCACAACCCCCCACATTGGGGGTGGGAGGGGGCGAAGCCTCCTCCTATTTTCATTTAAAATGTGTAGTTTTTCTTATATTTTCATGTTAACATGGCGAGTGAGTTTGGAGCGTCACCTCAAGGCTCGCTTTTCACCCAAGTGGAGCAGAACGGTAAAAACAATAATAATAGGGCTGTGACTGTCGAAGCAAATGCTAAAGGTAACTTAACAGCCCTCATTCATATTCTTATGGGCGGAATTGATAGCCTCACCCAGCGTATGGACTCCTTCTCTGGTGCTGGAAACTCTTAATTTCAGGAGTCTGCCTTCTGGTTCAACTAGACAACTTAACCCATCTGAGTGGAATTATGCAACATTAACCGCAGCTTGCCCTGCTCAATCTGGGTTTAACAATGTTAGACATTCTCCGGTGTCTTCGGGTATCCAAGCTGGGCAACGTATTAACTCACAGCGCTTGGATAATTCTACACAAGGGAGCAACTTTCAGAACGTAGATTCTACTTCGGTTCCATCTATTGGTAGCTTTCTGAACAACAACAACTTCTTTGGAAATGGAAGCACAGCGGTTGATCAACAAGAACCCGATGTAACAATGAGTAACATCACCAACTTAATAAGCAGTTTTGATCACAAACTTTTTCGATGCAAAAAACTACAACTTGAAATTTCTTACTTACAAGAGTGTTTAGTTAAAAAACTCATCCCTAAGGGTCTGCGACAATGGCGCTACCCATTGGGTCTCCTAGAAGGCTCACAATTTCATTGTGAACTTCTTGCATTATTTGATAAACAAGGATCTGAGTTTATTAATCTGCTTATTGCTCAATATAAATTAGAAGTTGATGCCTTAAAAGTTGAACTTGAACTATTGGAACATAATATTAAAACAGACTGTGACTTCTTGAGGTACAAGTACGAATACATTCGTACTTTTACCAGTATTGAGGAAACTATGGTAAAAATGACAAATATAAAAAAGAAAAAGATTGCCAGAGACATTCATGAATATTTAAATAATAGAGCATACCCCCGTCCTCCCTCTACCTCACAGACTGTCAATGTTATTGAGACCCCCTCCTGAAATCAATGACAGTATACAAGATGAACCAGATAGGGTTCATGAAACTGCAACTAACATGTAGGTAGATGAAGTGCAGCCTCTTCACCACAGTGAGAGACTGTTTAACAACAATGGCAGGAGTAATAACAACATTAATGGTGGTTACAATAATTTGCAGCCACAAGAACAGAATAGTTCTAACAATAATGGATCGAACTCCAACAACCAACAGGGTTTTCCGAGGAGTCAGAATGGTCAACAAATGAACTCGCGAGTGAGGAGGAATCAAGGGAATACGAGGAACAGGCGAAACCAGCGCAGGAGATGATGCTTCATCTCAACAATCCCCGCATTATAGTTGATTCAAAAGGGGACTTTAAAATTTACAATTACACCATTTTTGATGTTAACCAAGACATAGTTGACTTCTTTTCAAAAGGCCTGTCATTTGTTCCTGATTCTCACATTGATTTAGTCAAAATTATTATTGATCTTAAATTGTTTGTGCGTAAGTTAAACTTGAAAGTTCTTATGGGAGGGAAGTCCACCCTCACTAGTTCCCTTAAATTCTCTAGTGTCTTTAATCCACCATTACATGACACCTTATACTCTTTTGAAAACATGTGTGAGTTTTAAGGGCTTTATTAACTAATTGGGTAACTAATAACAATAGTTGTATTAATATCACTAGATACCAACATGACTTTATTAGCATGTTACGGGAATGCAACATAAGGGTAATGAAACCTGACAAGGGGGGTGGACTTGTCTTTATGGACTACAACATTTATGAAGAAAAAAATTTTAGTCTACTTAATAATAAGTATTATGCACTTGCTAGTATTAGTGAGGTAAATTCAGCTTATAATAAAATAAGGTCTATTCTTGAAGATCTTCTTTTGGAAGGGGTTACTGATATTGATCTGTATCGCTATTTGAACATGATTGCCCCCAAGTTATCAGTACTGTTTGGCACACCTAAGATCCACAAGTCGATTAATGACCCCCTTTTAGACCCATTGTTGATGGGTGGGGGTCAATTACTTATGCATGTGCCAAATATGTAGACAGCATACTTAGGCCTTTGGTGGAACAGGAGTCACAAATTTGCAAGGATTCGTGGAGCTTCCTTTGAGATATTAACAATATTCCTTTTAATCAAGATTTTCTCTTTCTTTCAATAGATGTTAAGGATTTATATATTGTTATACCCAAAAAATTGGGATTAGAATGGATAAGAGAGTTTCTAACATCCAGAAAGATTAATAATAATACCACATACTTGGTTGAGACCCTTCTAGAGATAGTATTGACTTACAATTACATGGCTTTTGATGGTAAAATTTATTTACAGAAATCAGGGGTGGCAATGGGTTCACCCTGTGGAAGGAGTTTTGCCAACTGTATCATAGCTCATTGGGAAAGAACATTGCTATTTAACAACACCCTATTCTGCAATAATGTCGCCTGGTACACTAGGTACCAGGATGACATGTTTTTAATTTGGAAGGGACCTTCAGCATTAGTACCGACATTTATTTCTAATATTTCCCTTATGACTGAATTTCTTGAGTTTACGTATAATCTACAGGAGAATGATATCAACTTTTTAGATATCCTCCTATCCAAGGATATTGTTAATCACAGGTATAAAAGTGTTATTTATAGGAAGCCCACATATTCCAATGCATTTTTGCACTTCACTAGCTGTCACCCTCACCATCAGAAAAGAGCTGTTGTGAAAGGACAGATGGTTAGGGAAGCGAGGATGATTTCTGATGACAAGGATTTTATAGAAGAATGCGAACACTTGGGGTCCATGTTTACTAATAGAGGGTACCCGCAATCTATGGTGGTTGATATCACATCTGAAGTTGTGTATAAACATCAAATAGGTTACTTTAAACCAATTTTGTCATATCTTAATGGTCAGTGTGTAGTAGAACTGATTAATGTGAGTGACTCTCACAGTAAAGGTAATGATCATGCTTTTAGGACTAGTTTTTTGTGTACTTACAGTTTAGATAATTTGTTAATAAGAGGGTTACTTAGTAAAAATTGGGCCCTCATTATTGAGGATAGTGCCTTGTTTAATTTGCTTGGAGCAAGTCCTAAAATTATCTATAGGTGGGGACAACATTTAAAATCTATTCTTGAAATTAAGCATCCTGCCAGGCATGTTAAAAACACTGGTATGACTAAGTGTGTGTCATGTAGACAATGTAAGCATGTCAGCACAGAGCCCAAGGTTAGAATTAGAGATAAATATACAACATTAGAGGTAAGCACAATTGTGATACTAGAAGTGTGGTATATTCTGCCTGCTGTGAGAAATGTGCTGCTTTCTATATAGGTAAAACCGAAAGGAAATTAAAGCAGTGCATTTACGAGCATTATTATGCCATCAGTAAGAAAGATACCACCAATGCTCTGGCTAGGCACATCATAGAATTTACAGACCATAGTTTTAAATTTGCCATTCTTAAACACATTGTAATTGATGTAAAAGGTGGTCCTTGGCAGGTCCAGTTGGAGATGGAAGAGGTATTTTGGCAGATAAGAACTGCCACTTATATGTATCCTGGACTTAACGAGTATGTGTCCATTAGTTGCATTCTCAAACACCTCACTATGAGAAGGTGATCTGGGTTTTTAATTATGGGTTCAGTCTGCTTTCAACAGTTTTAACAGTATTAGTATTTTAATCTTTTGTATTGTATTTTTTGTTGTTATAATATTATACAGGTAACTAGAATTGCATTTTTGATTTAAAATGCAAAGGTTTTTCAAGAACTGCGCTATATAGTGTTTCCTATTTTTAAAATAATGTTGGTATTTTGCTATTTTTATTGCATTATGTGTTTGTTTCCTGCAGAGTTTTTTACAGAAGGTTTTTATGTGCTAGAGGTTTATGTTGGGTGTCTTACTAATGTGTGCTGTGCATTGTGGTTAATTAGTTAATTGGCTGTTTGTTTGATTATTATAAATACTTGACTTAACTTGCTTGAATTTTGTCTCAGAAAGAAGAGACATTGTTCCCTCCGAAAGTGCTAATAAACTTGTGTTTAAGTCAACAAATTTCTTTGTGACTGCTCTTCTACAACCTTGCTTTTTTTGTTTTTATAGGTTCATAGGTTCATACTAGGCTATCTGCCCTAGGGCATTTATAAGCCTAGCCAGAGTGTGTTTGGCTTTCGCCACCCATTTTAAATTAATTTTGCTATGCCCTTTTTTGAGGTTAGTATACTGTGCCTCTGTCTAACAGTGACACAGAAGTGATACCCGGGGTAAACCTACGATCTCCCATCCACTCATCAAGATTCCTCTTGAAGAGAGTAATAGGTTAGCACTAGGCTAACTGTCCTTGTGAGCCATTTTAAGCATAGCCAATTATCCCTTGTGAGACTCAAACCCTGCACCTTGTGTTTGTAAGGCAAACACCTTAACATTAGGCCACCCTCCCATACAGAATCCATGTAGTAGCCTGCACTGTCCTGTAAAATAGTGCAGACTAGGTGTGACACATGGCATACATGTATCAGCTGAGACAGATACATGCATATGTACAGATTAATGACAGTTCTCAACAATGATATCTTATAAGGGTCTGCTATTTTAATCAGGTAACAGTTACATAACTCAGTCTTTGCTATCACAAACAAAGTCAATCCATTTGGACAGATTTCTAGTTGATCTACCAAATCTTGGCACTTTATAGTCACTGTTTAATGGTGATAATGATGTCATAATAAAAGCAGGAATCAAAGATGGTAATTAATCAGCATCAGGTACAACAACTTCAGTATCCATTCCTGTGGATGATGTTAATAGCTGGTACATTGTAATGATCAGGATAATTGCATATCTCAGGAACACACCTTTGGCTGGCAATTGCAACATTTAATTATGTGAACTGTTCTTTACTAAAATATTTTCTGGCACATCTGTCCTGTATTGTGCCTTGTAATGCATCTTAAAATCATATTCTTTTGTCTGAGCAATACAGTTCCCCTTTGCCTTTGTGTGACCAATCACAGCAGTTTCTTCTTGTTCTAAGTGTTAGATGGATTTTGGATTGCAGCAATTTTTCATTCCATTTTTGCATTTGCTGTCATTCATTTCTCAAGACATGCATTTTTTTTCCTGCTACATATGTGGTCAATTTATTTATTTCTTATTTATTTAACATTTATTGACCAGGAAAGTCAGACTTGGAACAGAGCCTATTTTCATTGGAGGCCTGGGGAGAAATGTTCCAGATGCGTGTCTTTGGAATGTGGGAGGGAACCGGAGTACCCAGAGGAAACCAACGTGAATACAAGGAGGAAATGTAAACTCCGCACTGAAAGTACCCCAGCCAAGAATGAATCGGAGAACCTCTTGCTGTGAGGTGACAATGTTAATTACTGCACCACCGTGCTTCCCAAATGCTTACTATTCATATACAGATAGGACGCTCAGAAGTTTTGAAATTAATCAAAATAATATAGTAATCCAGAGGAAACAATCAAAACATTTATTAGAAAAAAATTATAAAAGCTGGACTAGCAAATGACCAAATGAAATTAATTGACAAACCAATTTCTATATCTGAACTTCAAACCCAAATTTCTAAACTGAAGTCTAATAAAACTCCAGGTAATAATGGAATTATATCTGAACTTTCCAAGGTATTACCTAAATAAGCTCTACACACATTACATAAGTTTTTTTTCTACAGTTAAGGACTTATCTAAAGTTCTACCTTCTTGGAAATATACCATTATCTCTCCAATTTTCAAAACAGACAAGGATCCTACTCAATGCTCTTCATACAGACCCATTTCACTTATAAATATAGATGATAAACTGTTCATGGTAGTTCATGCTAATAAACTAAACACATTCTACCTTCTATGATTGATGAAGATCAGACTGGTTTATTTAAATAGAAACACCTATGATAATATTAAAATATAATTACAATAATCGACTATGCAAATAACACAAATGGGAACTTAACATTAATGAGTCTTGATATAAATAATGCTTTTCGCTCAATCAACTGGAAATATCTTTTGCTAGTTCTAGAAGAAAACAAGTTTTCTTTTAACTTTGCATTTCTTGTTAATCTTCTCTAAACAGATTGCTTTGCACATATCAAAATCGCTACTTTCACATCTGATTCTATAGAGACATTAAAAGGAACTAAACAAAGATTCCTATTTTACCTCGGGTTTTTATACTAGTTTTGGAACCTTTTGCTAATTTTATTAGATCAAATACAGGTATAAAATGTATTAAAATAATGTAGAATTCAAGTTCTAAAATTCAGTTGTTTGCAGATGACATCTTATTGACATTAAGTGAAAATAATAAATCTGTATCTGCAACATTTTAGCAATGGAACTGTTTCAAAGAAAATCTGATTTTCATTTAATGATAACATAACAAAAAAATTTACAGATAAACATAAATAAAAATAAAATCCCAAATAAATTCCTTAAATATATTGTTAATGAAATAAAATTAATTACTTGGGAATAACCATAAAGGATAATAGTAAAGATAAAGTAAATTATAATTATACTAATTTTATAAATAAGATAAAGAATCTAATGGACAAATGGAATAAAATTGTCTTTACAATGGAAGAAAGACTCTCTATCATCAGAATGATTATCTTGCGAAAAATCCCATATATTATTCAGTCATTAACATTACCTCCTATGGAAACCTGTATTAAAGAATTTAACACTTTCATCTTGAAATTTCTTTGGTTCCCTGACAAACCACGAATTGTGTTACATTATCATGTAAGAGATTGGAAAGAAGGGGGACTAGAACTACCAGACATGGAATTATATTCATTATAATCAGTTATGAAAACAATATGTCTTTGGATCAACAACACTTACACAGCTAGATGGAAAGAATTTTTAGGAAAACTTTTTATGCATTCTAACTGTAATAGATATACTAATAATTATTTTATATTAAATAACTGTTTATTTTGGTCATTAAAGGATTACATTATAAGGAAAAGTCACCAAACAAGTGATTCTTACTTAATTTTGACTATATTAAAAATGTTTAGAAATTTTATATATAGAAATCTGACTTATAAAGCATGGATTTTTCTTATATTTCCTATAGTATATACCCAAAGTAATATCCTTGCTTCAAATTTAGAAACAATGGTTGTCTTTAAAGAGAAGAATCTGTTGTACTGGTTTCAATTAATGAAAGATTAAAAGCTGCACTCAGTAGATTACATTAAGAATAAATATGATTTAGATAAAGATATGTGGTTAGATATGCAGTCTTGTAAACTATATACAAAATGGCAAATTAAGTCAATGCAACCAATGTTAAGGGATCATATCCCAAAATTGACTGAATGTATCATATTTATATTGCTAAAAAAATCCTTGGGATATAGTATCTTCTCCAAATTGTATAAAGCGGTATAGAGGGAAACTAAAACATGTAGTGATACATACTAGAACTATTTTACCCAAATCGATAATAAAGTGAAGAAGACAAAAATTATTTCTATTATCATCTAAACATACCACTTCGTCTCTTAGATGGCATTTGTTTACATGGAAGTTTTTACATAGGACCTTCTTCTCCCCTCATAAAATTAAATTGATGTACAAGAAAAAGCAACTTTGTTGGAGATGCAAGAAAGAACTTAAAGCAGATTGTCAGCATATGTTCTTTGAATGTACTATCCTGATTCCTTTTTGGAATAATGTTAATTGTTTTTTACAGGCATTTTTGGAGATACATTTATTTTATCTAAATGATTAATTCTTTTTAATATCCCTATTCCCACTTGTGTTAAAAGAATGGAATGTAACATATTGTGGACTGTACTGACCATCTCCAGAAATGTGATCACACAAAACTGGAAAAATGAATTTAATTCCTCATTTAAAGAATATAAAAGGTTAGCAACTGAAGTAACTCATCTAGAAATTATTACAATCAGATCAAGAATGAACAGAATTACCTCTTGTCTCAATGCATGGACAAAATTTAAAGAACTGCTTGACAAGCAAGAATAAAAAAAAAAACATTCTGAAATTGAACAGACATACAACAATAGGAATGACTAGAAGTTGATGGACACTTGTAAATAGTTACTTTCTTTGTTTCTGAAATATATAAGATTAGGTTTTTTCCTCTTACTTTTAAATATGTATGTGCATTTATGATTACACATTTTTAGGTAGTATGTTTTATGAAAATTTAATAAAAATATTTTCAAAAAAAAAAAAAAATTTGAGAATTTTGTTCAACACATTCAGCCTAATAGAGCTGAGCTTAAATTTACCTTTAAGCCTCACATATTTCAAACTGTTTTCTGGATCATTCACTGTTGTATGGTTCAGTTTAATATGAATGCTAAGCTGTATAGGAAGGAATGCTCCTTTCAAAGCTTTCTTTCACCCTGTACCATCTCCTAGTTATTTTAGTGGAGACTTTTATGGGACAAAAAGGTTTGTAATGAATGGGACGATTCTTAACTAATGCTTACAATAGAGAGGCAGTGAAGAGCTTATATTGAAAGTATTCTCAGAATCACAGGGAATACTTAGGCTTTACTAAACTTCATTTATGGACTAAAGAAACCAGGGTAAACAAAAGCAATTTAAAAAGTGCCTATTTTGCAAAAGGAGGTAGCATTTCAGCTGGCAGATTCATCGGTTGAGGCTGTGAATAAATATTGAAATATTTTGCTTAAAAAAATACCTTGCATACTTGACAAGCAGCATCTGTTTTTGTATAAGAAAGGGAAATGTTATTTATCTTTTGGTTCATAGACTATTTTTGAAATTGCGTGAAACTATGTGTACTGATACCGACGTTCAGTTTGACTCTTGCTCCTGTAGAAAGTACAATCTATGTCTATTTTTGATCCCTAAGGTTGGCTACATTAATGGTATCAAATTTCCCATGGCTGGATTGTTATCTTTAATTGTGATGTCAGTGGAGTTAGTTTATTGCATGGTTGAATATCCCTATACAGCCTGGTCTATATAGGGAAAAAGTAAACTGGTTGTAGCTGCAGGAGCATATCACAGATATTAGGAGCAAGAAAATGGAAAAAGTGCATTTGCTGCTATTTTGTTACTGTTCTTGCCTCTGAGTGTTTATTAAAAGATGCAGGCTTAGACAATGTTTTAAGATAAAAGATATATAATATGTGGTGATCTTGTTTTACTGATTCTTTTTTTATTCTTCCACCTGATTCAAACAATAGCTTCTCTTTCTTGTGCCTTGTTGGCTCATTTTTCCTCCACAGAAGAGAGAAATGGGCATTCGTGGAGAGGATGAGTACCCTGCAGTTTAAATGTTCTTGTCCAGAGAGGCTTGTCATGCCACTTGGTCTTCTTGAAGGGGAGAGTGAGGTGGTAGGGAACAGGACACTTTGCTGATCCTGCAGAGTTCCCTTTCTATACCTCCTAACCTCCCCTAGATAGGCAGCTTGCAGTCTCCTAGTGGCTGCCACTCAGAAAGAGGCCTGTATGTTTCCTCCCATGATTCTTGTGGTTAAACAGGCACTGATCCTGTAACATAAGCTGCTGATGTGCAACATCTGTTGATTTTATTCTATTAGAAAAATGGGTTCTTCAGTCTTCCCGTACTTTGCTTAAGCAATGAACTTCAGAGGCAATGTTGAACTATTTAGTATGTTGTTTCTCTCAATTGGTTTGTTTTCCTTGATATTCTTATTGCTTGTCTTTTTTACTGGGTTGATTGCTTACAGTCTAATTGTTTATTTGATACTGTGTTCTGCAGTTTTGGAAACTTTTCTGAAGGTTATTCTGCCAAGATACTAGGTTTTGATAAACTAAGTTTTATGGGTTCAGATTGCTTTTGTGAGGACCACAGATGCAATTCTTCTAACTGTGAGAAACTATATATGATTACATGGAAATTTATATTTAAGGTGGTATTTGTAGTCCAAGGCTTAGCATTTTCTTAGCAGAGATCTGCAAAGACTGGTGCTGTGTCAATATGCAAATTCCAGACTTTCAGTATGAATATGAAAATGCAAAGCAGTTGTTCTAAACATGCCCACCCCCAATGCAAAAGCATAACATGCTTAATGCATAACTGATAAGGGGACAGCTACTACACTGATAGGGGCCCTTACACATATGTGTATGTGTATGATTCGTAGACATGAATCTATAATGAACTCATTTGCTTACTAAGCATGTAAATAGCCCTGAACTTACACCACTAAGCAGCAGGTTTTTCAGAAAAATACAGAGATTCAAGGGGAGACTGGTCAATGCTTGTGCATACCTAGACATTTAACTGAAGAGGTCACTTGGGTAAATGTTTCATTTTGTTGCTTGTACATACTAGGATATTTTACTGAAGGGGTATATGGGTGAATGTTTCATTTTGGTACTTGTTTATACCTGAACATACTCCTTAAGAGATTGCTTAGGGAAATGTTTCATTTTGGTGATTATGCATACTTGGGCATTTTACTGAAGTGGTCACTTCAGTCAATGTTTCATTTTGGTGCTTTTGCATACTAGGACATCTTACTGAAGGAATCACTTGAGTGAATATTTTATTTTGGTACTTATGTATACTTGGACATACTCCTGAAGTAGTCACTTGGAGAAATAATTCATTTGTGTGTCAGGGAAGGGATCATGCATACATGGTCAGACTGCCAAAATGATCGCTGGGCAAAATAATTGATTTTTTATCATTTTAGTGCTTGTGTATACGTAAGACAAACTAATGAAGGTGTTGCTGGAGGAAGATAATTCATCTGTGTATTAGGGAAGTACTTGAGCATACTTGAACAAACTACTGAAGGATGGCTGGGGCAAATTCTTTGATTGCAACTCTGATATGAACAATGATGCATAAACAACAGATGTGTATACCAAGCAGATGCCAGACTATGAAATGCAAAATAGTCTCATTAGCATACTGTGCTTTACAACATTTCTCATCTGCATCTCATTATTTTTGAGGCCTTTTGTGTTAACATAAATGGCATCTATGAATATCGCTTTTGCTAAACTCATTCATGAGAATCAGATATACCTCAATCACATTTGCACAAATGAGTATGAATACCGGCCTAAGTCTAAAACTGCTGCATCTTGGAGAATTTCCTCAGTTTTGCAGTACAGTGAATTCAAAGTTAGTGCAGTGATAACAAATATGTAGAAACTATGTGTCTGTAAATATATATAACAACATTACTAGCCGAAAGACGAAGAAGAAGATTACCACTTTAAGAATATTATATAGTTGTGTTGTTTTAAAAGGTATGGCATCCCACCGAGTCTGGTTTGCCAGTTGCTAGTGTGTTCTTATTGAGTGAAGAACCTGTTAACATTGTTATTGATGCAATGCCATTTTGTATTATAATAAAGTTAGCTGTTCTACTACAAATGCTGGTGTATTTTGACATTAATACTGCCTAACTATGAATGTGGCTGGGTAAAAAGCAGTATGCATCATGACATAGTGTAAGAAGTGCTATCTTATTCAGAAAATAAAATAAAAAAAATGTCATTTCAGTCATGAATACCATGTCAGCAAGTCAAGTGACATCCATCAAGCTCAGAGTAAGCTGTTTTACTGAGGAATGGCAGTTATACCCCTTAAAGTGGTCATTTAAAAATGTAATTTGTTGAACTTTTAAAAAAATCATCAAATATGATTATGTTTAACTCACCACAGCCATTTGATTTTCAAAGTCATTTGCCTGGCCAGCATAAAGGCAGACATCCACATATTTCAGTGTAGTAGCCAAGTTAGATAAAGAAACTAGAGATTCAGTTTAAGCACTTTATAATATGCAGGTTAGAAAGCTGAAGCAATATATACTTTGTTTTCATTCTCAGTGGGCCAGTTACATGAGTCAGTAGTTATCAGTCTCAATCAGCATTTTGTGCTAAAATGAATTATTATCCATGAAATGGTGTACTTCCACTGATGTGTACAAGATTAAGGTGAAGCTGTTGAAGCTTATGTCAGGTGTTTCTACAAAGTGGCCGAAAACTGGGATATAATGAAATTAAATATAAACAGACTTTGAGACAGAATTGTAATTGTACTGCTTGATATTGAGCTATTTCAAAGGTTACAATTAAAAGTGAATATAGCTTTGGAAATAAGCAATACAATTTGTTAGAGAGGATGAACTAATAAAAAAGAATCTGCTAGCATTAATATGGCAATGATGTATGCAAGATAAAATGCAAAGAACATGTTAAGTTTAAAAAGAAATATGATATTGTTTAAATGAAGTGAGTTTGCAAGGAAAAAGGTAAATATAAGCTTAATAAATGCACGAGGCAAAGCCATTACATCAGGTTATACAATAATTGGCCATTAACATTCAAAAACTTGCATACTGATTAGTCAGCCTGACCAGTGTGCTCGTTGTAAATCAAGCATATACCAATGAAAAAAGGTCCACTTGCCTGAATTTTCTTCCATTAATATATGTGATAAAAATTTTACTTTTTTAATTAAAAAAAAAACAAAAAGTTACAAAACCAGAGACCTCAAGCAAATGAGAGACACAGGACAGAAAAAAATGAAAAGGATAATTGGATACGTTATGCAAAACTAGAGAAACATACCTGATTATCCTTTTATTTTCTCTGTCCCATCTCACCCGTATGATGAAAATCTCCTGTTTTTTTTTTTATTAAAAACAACAGCAACAGCAACAAATAAAGCAATGCAGATCTTCCTTTCTTAGTTGCTTCCTTTACACAGCACTGATGTGTAATGTGATGACTGAAAACAATGGTACTATTACTAAGTAACTTGTTTATTTATTTTGCACGTAAGTGAACTGAACCAACTGGCCCTTTTAAAGCACGGATGTTTTTGCCTTTTTCCTACATTGCTAATACTGAGTTCAATATCTTCCATTTCCAAATCCCTAGTGTTCACATCCTCAGAGTTTCCCTACATGTAGTGGCCTCCTGGTATGATCCGCAGTGGATACTGTGTAGTTTCTTAAAGGTGCAAGTCATTATGCATTGTGATCATGAAAGGTCCAGGTGAGGAGCCATCATACTGCTGGTCACAGTGATGGCTGAAGTCAAAAGAGGTGGTGTGCAGTGTGGTCATGAGAGAAACACCTCACCTACATGGTGAAGTGTGCCTCAAATGTCTGTACCTTACAGGTAACAGACATGTTAATGATATCACCACCTTTACCACTGCCTTATCTATGCTCCCCAATGTCTCACACCCTTTCACTCTTGACGAGGCGAGTACACACACACACACACACACACACACACACACACACACACACACACACACACACACACACACACACACCAGCCCCAACATGTGTGAGTAGGATCAAGAGCTGCTAATCCACTTTAGGTCACCTGGGTTCCAGTCAAGATTTTAACATTTTATACCAGCAAAACTGACTAGTCATGACCTGGTTAGAGAAAATGAGTAGAATCACAACATTAGGAAAACATGCATTAACAGTATCTGACCCCCACACATACCACCCAGCTGATAATACAATGCCATTTTAAAGAAACAAAGACACCAGCAATATTTAGGGAACTTTTTAGTAACACAAACCTTATGCCTTTGTGATGCAATATCAGCCCTCCTAAAATTCATGTAATCATGTCACTATGCTAAGTGCTTCCATCACACCCTAACCTCCACAAAGCACATAGTAAACTGCATTTAATTTGCTGTCAAAATATCTCTTAACTTTCATTTTCCCTTTCCCTGTTTTCACACTGTCTTTCGTAAACCATGCATTCACTTTCATCACTTTACTTTACTGTCTTAGTTCAGTTGTTGGGAGACATCCCCATAAATGATTTATTTATTTAATTATTTAACTATTTCATATTCCTTATGGAACTGAATAATATACATCTGTCCATTTCAATATTTCTTCAAATGTTCTTCACTTCTTCTATATTATCTGCTTTCTGCTGTCGCATTATACTTACTTGTAAGACCATTCATGGGATTTGGTAAACTCTATGTAAGCTTGATGTGAAGCTTACATGGAGCTTACATGTGTGCACAGTGATGCACAGTGAGCATCAGCATTCATTGCATATTCATGTCACGCGGCACATTTAAATGTAAACAAGTGCAGTTTCATAGCTGGCAACAGTGTTGCTGGTCAGGAAACCATGTAAGCCAACACACATACCAATCTTGTTTAAGTCAGACCGCAGAAGGGTCGCAGTTTTGTATGGAATGCCACAATGATCACCAGGGCTTAACAGATAATATTTTCATTGCTCTCAATCTCTTAGTGCAAGAAATCTGGACAAAGCACAATATAATGGGGGAACAATCACCCAGAAATAGGGACAGATTTTACATATTTGCTCTTTTAAACTTAGAAATGAGCAAGAATAACAAGGGGTTTGTGTGAAGATACATTTTCTGAAAGATTTGAAGTCTGAAACTCAAATGTATGTAATTATTGCATGACGTCAGTCTTGAGATCATCCCACTGATATGACAGAAAATCACAAGTTTATAAGGAAGACATCAAAAAGTATATGAGGCAAATATCTTGAAATTCTATGAAAATATGGACAGTTCAGAGGTATGATAGTTATGTACATGATCCAAACACAGTACAGGACAATGTATACAGTGCACGGTATTGCAAAATCCCATTCCTGGCATTCCGCACCAAAGTTGTGTAAATGATCTGTAAGGGTACATGAACTGCCATGTAAAATAAACATTCAGGGGAAGTGTGTATATTGAATAGGGACACAAAGATGAACTGTAGGAAAGAACACAGGGAAAGAGGAAGGTGAAACAAACTAATGTAGAGCAGATGAGGGCATTGTCAATGGAAGACAGTTTTAACAGCAGCACCAATCACATATCAAAATGGTAGAGGACGGACTGCAGAGTGAAAATGTGTATTATGTGACTGTCACACAAGGTGACATAACAATGGGGAAGATGTCTGTGTGAGATAAGTGCATGGATCGTGCAATCCCTAACAGAACCAAAATGCTATCCTCCAAAAAAAGGAAGCCAATCTGGTGGTCCCCTGCCATAAACAAACTCTACAACAGAAGAAATAAACTGTTGCAAAAAAGAGTAAAATCCCATGATTGGAACTCTGTGGTCAGCCTCAGTAAGAAGCTGAGATCCCTCATAAAATCCTCCTAAGCTAGTTGTGAAAATAAAATTGCCACTGATTCTAAAGACAACCACAAAGCATTCTATAGCTATGTCAAGAATCTCAATGGCAACACTCAGATCTGCTCTGAGTTACAGCACAATGGCACTAAATATACAGAACCAACTGATATTGCCAACATCCTGGCAGATAGGTTCATTGCTAACTTTACCCCTCTCTCATCCCCTAAAGGGCCCATCTCTATACCAGAAGAATGCAAAGTACCTGTAATCACGGCTGTACAGGTGAAAAACACACTCTCCAAAGCCAAGAACACAGCATCCATGGGACCTGACAACATCCCAGGCTGCGTTCTACATGGACTACAGAACGAACTGGCACCCCACCTAAGTACCATGTTCAATCATAGCCTCACCTCAGGCTTTGTGCCCACTGAATGGTGGACAGCAACAGCTATCCCACTCCACAAAGGGGAAGCCACCAGAAACCCCAGGAACTAGAGCCCCATTAGCCTGATGAGCCTGGTCTGCAAGGCTATGGCGCGTATCATCATGGAACTTATAAACAATGACATTGGTAATCTCCAAACTCTGGACCCTACTCAGTTCAGGTTTGTAAAAGGCAGATCATGTCTCCTAAACCTGATAGACTTCTTTGAAGTGGTCACCAAAGCCATAGATGAGGGTAAGGTGGTTCACACAGCCTATCTAGATCTCACCAAGGCTTTCAACACCATCCTCCATTCTGGAATTATAGACAAACTCAATAAACTAGGTATAAATCCCTATGTCACAAGATGGGTTGCCAAATGGCTCATTGACAGAACCCACATTGTGAAAGTAGCAGACTTTAAATCCAACTTCAGACCAGTGAAAAGTGGAGTACCACAGGGTTCAGTCTTAGGTCCTCTCCTGTTTGGTATCTACTTCTCTGAAGTACAGGCTAACACAGAAGGTCTTTGGCTAACAAAGTTTGCAGATGACTGCAAACTAGGAGCCATAATCAAAATTCCTAATGATGTGGACATCCTACAAAAGGGCCTCACTGAGACAGATGCCTGGTGTCAAAGCCGTGGCCTCAAGCTCAGTGCCAAAAAGTGCATTGTCATCTCTTTTGGTAAAAACTCTGTACCTATAAACTACCACATAGGCGGTAGTCTACTTAACACTGAAAGTGTGATAACAGACCTTGGGACACAAGTGGACAATAGTCTCTACTTTGATAATCACATCGCCAATTTAGTCAGGAAATCCTTCTATGTGGCACACTTCATCACAAAAGATTTCTCATCCAGAAAAAAAGAGGTCATTGTTCCCCTCTACTCATCACTCATTAGACCCATTATAGAGTATAATTCCCCTTTTGGTATGTACCTCACAAGACATCTATAACAACTGGAAAGGCTACAGAAATACCTCACAAAGAGGATTACCTGCCTCAAACAGTTGCCCTACGCAGACCATCTAAAAAAACTCCATCTTTACTCTGTCGCATATCGCCTGCTCAGAAGTGATCTCTGCCTAACATACAAAGCTATGTCAAACCCAGAGCTGTTGGACATCCTCCATGTAAAGAAATCCCAATCCCTCCAAGCTACATGCTCTAGGGACCTAAACATTGTCACCACAATAAACAGAACATGCTGGAGGGATAGATTCCTATCCCAGAGACTTCCCAAACTCTGGAACAAACTACCTATCTATATCAAACAAAGCTCCTCATTAGCACTCTTCAAGAAAAATCTTAATGATTGGATGGGAGATAGGAAATTCACCCCGGGGATCACTTCTGTATCTCTGCTTGACAGGGGCACAGGAAAATATTTTTTTGGGTGGCATAAGCCAGGGAACCATTTGGCTAGGTTTATATAGGCCGTAGGGCCAATAGCCTAGTACCTACCTAAAAAAAAAAAATAATAAGCATCCTTACATGAGCAATGCAGATTACATCTTTGACTATGTAAGATATTACCAGCTACTGTATGCCAGGAGAGGTAGGGCAGTGGATGTGAAAAAATGCCAGCACAGCTAGCTGGAATTTTGAAAAAAGAATTATATGCTATTTGTATATCAAACTTTTTTGCACAGATGTTTGTGTTGAAAAATGTATTTGTAAAGCTGCTTGTGTTAAAAATCTACCAACAGTGCACCCTGCTGGACAGAAAAAGAAATATATATGTATTAATGTTACTGGTTAAATGCATATGTTTTAACAGAGGAGACTCGAAGAGAATAGGTTAATCTCAAACTTTGAAAATAGTTTGAAATTAAATTACCTGGCTTAGGCCATAAAGATTACATCTTACAGTTCTGAATGCAGTCAGACACAAAAAGTCTCTACTAGGAAACTTCCTGCATTGTCATTGGGGTGAACTAATTGCTACTCTGAAAGGGAGGTGGTTTAAAATTGTTTTATGACTTCCAGGAGTTGCACCAGATCTTAGCAAGGTTCTCTGTGTGTGTGTGTGTATGTGTGTGTGTGTGTGTGTGTGTGTGTGTGTGTGTGTGTGTGTGTGTGTGTGTATGTGTGTGTGTGTGTGTGTGTATTAGTGACACATATGTGGCAAGTTCTGACAGCTTCTAGCCAAGGGGGAAGCATGGGAACCAATAGTCAGATGACCAGATATATGTGATGTCTTTCTGTAATCCATCATAAAAATAATATTTAATACTAGGTGAGACTAAAGTCTCAGAGCACTCTGTTCTTGAAACCTGACAAGGAAGGATCCCCCACCTATTTCTTCTTGCCTTCCTCCAGTAAGTAACCAGGGAATAGTAATTATCTAGATCACTCAGGAAAATGGAATGAGATCAGTTAAATATTGTTTTCTGTAACTGTGTGAACCTGTCACCTGTGTTATTTTCAATATTTCCAGTGACTGAATCTCTGATGTTTATTGTAAATAGATATTTAATAATTCCATGTTATTTTATTATTTATTATTAAATATATTTAAACTTTTCATTGTGGCTGGTCCTTTAGAGAATATTTTAACCTTTGAGAGTCCTTATATCTATTGGTGACACTGTGGCCACTACTGTAAGCCTGGCAGTTTGGTTAACATTTACATTTGCATTAATATTAATTTCACCCGGTATAATCAGGTACCCTGCAAGAGCCTTGGAGTAGCTTTGTTTGGAGTATCTGGTGGCTGTGTAATTACCTTATAGTTTGGACAGAAGGGGGCATAGCTAGTAAATCTGTGCCAGGCTTTCCCAGGTGTGTGTGTGTGCGTGTGTGTGTGTGTGTGTGTGTGTGTGTGTGTGTGTGTGTGTGTGTGTGTGTGTGTGTAAATCTAATCTCAAAGAGTGTATTTGTAGTGGTTGGAGCAGGGAAATGAAGCACTGGTTCCACAGACAGGGTTCTGGAGGACTTGGCTTTGACACTCAGCTGAGGCTCAACCCTACACCTGTGCCAGTGGGGAGTCCTATTGGGGATCTGGAGAAAGAAAGAGAGAGAGACAGACAGAGGACCCAGCCCCCAGACTGACTTTGTTCCTATGCACTCTTAAGGCATAGCACTGATTAATGCAGAAAGCTGCATCTGGAAATACTTGGTGTATCCATTTTTGTCCCAACTGAACATTCCTCTCCAGTGCAAGTGGTGATGATTCAGGCTCCTAGATTAATGGCCCAGAGTGGGAATGTCACAATATCTATTAGGGATGAGCTATACAATTGGGATAGGGTGAATACTGTGAAGCTGTGCAAACTGATTTGCATGAATATTAGTGTAATCTCAGCAGAGGTCTCCAGCAAGTGGGAGACAGCTAAAGGCTCATGGACAACATTCAAAGAAGCAAGCACAATCTGGACAATATCTGAATAATACCCACAGTAATCCCATGTCTCAGACATAACATATATGATTTAGAGTTGTTGTTGTTGTTTTTAAGCCTTTCCCGGTTAGGGGTCACCACAGTGGAACTCCGGTCCGCTAATGATTGGCAGTAGATTTTCACGAACGTCGAGGTGCCAGCTCGACATTCAGTCTTCAACTAAGGCACGCCCATTTATGCATGTCTTTCAAACACCCACCCAACCGCTGGGAGGACATGCAGGCTCCACACAGAAGGCACTCCCCGCACTCCAGCCGAAAACCTAACAGGAGAACCTCTTGCTGTGAGGCAACAACACTACCGCTGCACCACCATGGATGTATAACATATATGATTTAGAGTGATCAATCACTCTAACATATATGATTTAGAGTGATCAGAGATAATTCAGCATAAACACACTTGTACAACTATTATGACATGGCTGCACTCTATGAGGGTAATCATGCACACAGTCCTGGCACTGTAACATCTACTGGCAGTGTTAGGAGGGACACTGCTATACCTGTATGTGAGATTATGATCAATACAGGCTAGTTGACTGGTGTGCATGGCAGATATATATGGCACAATCCACACTGTCATGAATGTTACCCATACCAGTAATATTGTCAAACAGCCATGTATATATTGTCTGCATCAACGGAACGGGTAGCACACATCCATCTGGTGTAGCATGCTCAGTAGTTGTGTTACATAAAATGAAGTAGTCAGCACTGTGATCATATGCTGGTAGACATTCCACTTATCATCTATGCCAGGGCACAGGTCATATACATATTCATCTGATTATAGGGTGTGATATCTACATTATACTTGGGTTGTGTTTCTTTTCCTGACATAGCAAATCTCCCCATGTTTTTGTGTCATTGCAGGTGTTGTCATGTCTGTGGCAGAAATGTTTGGTTTGGGTTGATACTGTCTGCATTATACTAATATCATAGTTGGAGTTAATGATTGCCCACAATCTGTATGTAGTCCTTCAAACCGCTGTTTGGACACAGGATATATATATATAATGGACATGAAAGGGTCTAACAGACAGCCTTGATGTGCAACCTGATCACTGGACCTGAGATATAGTTCACTTCATGCATTTCAACATATTTAAATGCCACTTATGTGATACAGTGGTCTACCCACTCGGTGATATAACGTTTATGGCTACATTTGACAGTGTTGAGTGAATACCTCAGTGTGGATTTGTGTCAAATGCCTTGGGATTATCAAGTTCAAAGGATGATAGTGTTGTTGTCATGCATGCCCTCATTGACCTCTTTGAGGACAGCTTCTAGATACAACAGACATCATGTAACATTAACATTGCACACAGCCAGGATATTACTAGTGTCCATTTTGAAAAGGTCCATGATGACATGTTGGTCAACCTCACAGATGAGGAGAGTCAGGACATGTCTAAACATGCATGTATTGGGTGCCGACCCTCCCAGCTAAGACAGGTGCCTGTTGATGTACACACTTCTGTAGGAACATAGTCTGTGTGGAGGGTGTGTTGAAGTGTGTATTTAACTGTGTCAGAAAGGTGTATGTGATGTGTCACATGATAGGCAATCTATGATGTTGCTGCAAGCTGTTGATTCTGTGTGATAAGTCTGCATGAAGGTAAGACAATGCATACTGGC